>NC_041390.1:279065762-279171132 GCF_002162155.2 Triticum dicoccoides
AGCGGAGAGGCGGCGCGGTGGAGAGGCCCGGTCGGGCGGCGGGGAGGGCCAACGCTGGGCCTGCGGGCCCGCGTCGGTGGCGGCGGCGAAGTGGGGCGCTCGGGCCACGTGGCGGCGCCGGGTTGGTCGGCGGAGGCGGCGGACGCGTCCGGCTCCGTCCGGACGTGTCCGGTGGCGGCGGAGACGATTTTTTTAGGGTTTGGAAGGGGAGATCCGGAATTTTGAGGAGGGGTTCTTTATATAGAGGTAGAGGGAGTTAGGAGTGTCCAAATGAGGTGCGGTTTTAGGCCACGCGATCGTGATCGAATGCTCTAGATGATGGAGAGGGTTTTGGTGGGTTTTGGGCCAACTTGGAGTGGTTTTGGGCTGTAACACACCCGAGGCCTTTTCGGTCCCTCGGTTAAACGTTGGAGCATCAAATGAAGTCCAAATGGTACGAAAATTGACAGGCGGTCTACCGGTAGTAAACCAAGGCCGCTTGGCAAGTCTCGTTCCAATACATAAATGTTTAATCCCCACACACGAAAGAAAAGTATAAATGACCACCGGAGGTGAACGGAGAGCCGGAATGCAAAACGGACAACGGGGAAAATGCTCGAATGCATGAGATGAACACATATGCAAATGCAATGCACATGATGACATGATATGAGATGCATGACAACGATAACAACACATGGAGACAAAAACCCGAACCCGAGAAATTAAAATAACTTAACGCCGGAAATGGCAAGAGTTAGAGTACATATTGGGAAAATCATATCCGGGGTGTTACACCCGTGCACACGTGATGGGGCTTTAGTCTCTGAGTACCAAGAACAGGGTACTCAGAGACTCCTTTTAATAGAGAACCAAAACGAACCATTAACATATGGTGAAGGCACTTTGGTAGTGTTCTTGGCCGTTGGGGGATTTCTGCCCATTGGACCCCGTGCGCATGGGCTAAGTCATCCCCATAGAGAATCCTAATTATTGTCACCTTGAGGTCTATGGATCAGAAAAATAACAAGTGCATACAACTAGCAAATAGGATCAGTAACTCAAATATATTGATAATAACATAGAGGGTTCAGATCTGAAGTCATGGAAGTCAGGCCCTAGTGACAAGCATTGATCATAGCAAAGTCATAGCAACATCAATCTCAGAACTTATGGGGATACTAGGGATCAAGCCCTAACAAATTGACTCAATTACACACATGCACACTGCCCTAGGCACTGTCATCGTTGTCATTGTCGCTGGTGAGGCCGACGAAGGCTGGCGGTGGCCTAGCCCATAGGATGGAGTCGCCCATGCCACCAGCGCCGACTCCTCCAGTGTTTGTTCTGGTGGCGGCATTGCTGCGCGGCAGACGCGCTCCTCCCCCTCCTTGCAGCGGGTGTGGCGTTTCTCCTCCTCCTGGCCGGCTTGGATCTGGCGCTCGTTGTCAGCCCGCTCCTCTGCCAGCTAGTGCTACCTCCATCCCTCCAGGTAGGCCTCCTCCTCTTTGATGGCATGTCCATGTAGATGGCGGGTGAACTCACTCACTCACACACAATGGCAGCCCACGTGTGAAAGTGCATGTGGCACTTGTTTATATTGTGGTGTGATGACAATGTGGTTAGAGGAACTAATATCAGCTGCTAAAGTTTAATCAGGATATCAGTTCCATGAAGATCGTGTTGGAGTTGTGTGACCCCCAATTTAAAAAGATCAAAGGCGTGGTTTACCGATGACTAGAAGGTTTTTGTTTTGATTCAATTCGAGTCATAGGAAAAATCACACTATTTAGAGAGATCATCGTCGACATGTGTCATGCGGGAATGCTCCCAAAACATATACACCAGCCCTCCTACACCTACCACCTGATTACCATGAAGTGTGCTTTGTAGAGATGTCCTTTGGAATATCAACATAAACCTTCTGGACACCCCGTGCGCACTATGTCTTTTGAACCCCGCACGCATGGGGTGCCACGAAACTCTTTGGACAGCCCATGCACATAGGGCCTTTTGAACCCCGTGCACACGGGGTGGGGCTTTAGTCTCTGAGCAAGAATGGGGTACTTAGAGACTCCTTTTAATAGAGAACCAAAAGGAAGCATTAACATATGGTGAAGGGACTTTGGTAGTGTTCTTGGCCATTGGGGGATTTCTGCCCATTGGACCCCGTGCGCACGGGCTAAGTCATCCCCATAGAGTATCCCAATTATTGTCACCTTGGGGTCTATGGATCAGAACAATAACAAGTACATACAACTAGTAGATAGGATCAATAACTCAAATATATTGATAATAACATAGAGGGTCCAGATCTGAAATCATGGAAGTCAGGCCCTAGTGGCAAGCATTGATCATAGCAAAGTCATAGCAACATCAATCTCAGAACACATGGGGATACTGGGATCAAGCCCTAACAAATTGACTGCATTACATGACAAATCTAATCCATCATCATCACCGTCCGGCAAACATATGAAAGAATTACTCACTCCCGGTGGTGAGCATCATGGAATTGTTGATGATGACAACAACGACGAATCCCCTTCTCTGGAGCCCCGAACATACCCAAAATAGCCCTCCCGATGAAGAACGTGAGGTGGATGCTGCTCCGTATCGTAAAACATGATGAAACATCTTCCCTTATTTTTTCTTCAGAAGATGGGATATATAGGCTTGGAATTAGGTCAGCTGGAGCCTCGTGAGTGAGGGAGTCCGGGATTAAGGGGTTGTCGGGCTGTCGGCCTAGCTCTTGTAGGCCGGACAGGTGGGTTGCTCTATGACTACTATCGAAAGGCCGAGCTATAAGATGATGCCATAATTAACAGGGAAACCTTTGAAGCCTTGGTTTGTCCTCCAAGTCAAGATAGGAGAATCCGCGTGCTTATACATTTATTGTAACCTAGCATGTGTAACCCTAGTACCCCTGGTGTCTGTATAGTCCAGAGGGTTTTGTCCGTAGAGGCTAGAAGAAGAACCATCATCCTACTCACCTAGGCTTTAGTTCATCTGATCTTGTGGTAGATTGAATCTGTAACCATCATATACACTTCAACATAATCAAGCAGGATGTACGGTTTTACCTCTTTGAGAGGGCCCGAACCTAGGTAAATACTGTCCATGCGATCACTGTTCCCCGTTGATCCAAGATCAACAGCTCGAGACCCCCTACCTGAGATCCGTCGGTTTTGACACTGACATTGGTGCTTTCGTTGAGAGCTCCACTGTTGGATCGCCGAGGGACCAATGGCTCACCTAGTCGTCAATGATGGCATCCACACCGGGGACATCTTTGCGTTCGGCAGTATCTTGCTGC
Source organism: Triticum dicoccoides (assembly GCF_002162155.2). Lineage (NCBI taxonomy): Eukaryota > Viridiplantae > Streptophyta > Magnoliopsida > Poales > Poaceae > Triticum > Triticum dicoccoides. The sequence continues at coordinate 279,069,058 of NC_041390.1, forward strand.
ACGCCGATCTTACCAGCCGTCTTGGCCAGATTAGAAGTTCTGCCCCCAATCGGGAGATCAGGTTTGGGAACCTAGAGTTCATCCCCGACTCTCTAGGACAACTTATTCTGACAAAATCTTGAGCGCCCCTTGAAGAGCTCGCGAATCCCGATGCTTTAACTTCAGGAGTGGTAAACTTCACAAGGACTATTGTCACCCTAGGTCTGGCCGTAAAGCCTAACCCCATCGGTATGTCTAGACTACCTCCGGCTAAATACTGCCCGGGCGTGGCTTTGAATGCCCCTGGAGCAGCGATACTGTGGGTCGAACCCAAGTACTCCGGGAGCATGGACCCAACAGACCTCTTATCGTTGAATTAGCTATTAGATCGGATCCAAGCCATGGGAATTTCTGATGGCCAATCCTCGGTGTATGAACAGATCAGGCTTAAACCCGATAATAGGGAAATTTATGTCCCGCCTGTCACACACCTGGTCGCCACCATTGAGGACTTGGCTCAAGGCTCGCCCCAGTAATCACTGGAGCTAAAAACGGATAATGTCCAGATTTCCGATCATCGGGTCCAAGTCTCTAGCTCGGAATACGATGCTCGTCCTAGAAGTAGCCCGAGAACAAGCCCCGATTCAATGCATGACATTTAGTCCGCGCAATAGTACATGGTTCACAGTTTGGATTCTGAGCCTGGCGCGACGAATACCGCGATGGCGCAGGACACCGCCACCAAAGCCCCGGACCCACAACCCAGTGGGATACAAAGTTTTTTCCCAACCACCCCCACGTTGAGTACTCCCCAAGTAACTCAGGGAAGCCTGACATATGGGATCTAATGTACGTAAAGCAACAGCCTGCAGAAATGGTCCACCACTTTTCAGCCAAATTCCTCCTCGTCAAGAACAGAATGACGGATTGCAGCGGGCAGAAAATTATAGCAACCTTTCAGCATAACTGCCGAGACGAAGGAATCTTGAATGCCCTCGTCCGTCGCCATGTTCAAAACTCCACCGAGCTATCGGATTTGGTATGCAAATATTGTGCCATGGAAAGCGCCTGGCAGGTTCAACAAATGCACGTGGAGTCAATCCATGCCGAAGAACCTAGAAAAGCTCAGGCAAAGTGCACGCACCCATGACGGTCAGCTGAACATGAGCCCACCAAGAAAAAGAATAAACCTCTCGTAGGATCCAGAACATTCCTTGACAAGCTACTGGACAAACCATGCCCCATACACTCAGTCCCGCTGAATACAAACCCAACTCACAACCTTTGAGCCTGCTGGGTGGTTAGGCAAGTCACAAAGAGTGGAGAGACTATCCTTGGAATCTCACCCTCGAGCAGACATTCAGCAACACCCCCAGACAACGACATTGCGGTCCTGACGATCTACGAGACGTTTTCCTAAAAGAATTAGAGGAAAAGAGCCCTTCAAGAGCTCAGTCAAATCTACCAGGTGACAGTAACAAATTCATGGACGGACACAACAATCGCCTTTGACGAGGAATACGGGTCAAGGGCCCGCCCCGTCTGAGCACCCACCGAACTAGTACTTGATCCCATAGTGGACGACTTTAGACTCCACAAGGTGCTAATGGACGGGGAAGCGGTTTAAACCTCATTGATGAGGACACCTTGGACAAAATGCAATTCGACATATCTAACATTGAACAAAGCCACACTACCTTCCAAGGGATTAACCCTGGAAAAGAGGCGCTGATGTAGGGTGGAACCCTAATAGGCCGATCTTTCATGAAAGGAGCGGATCCCGCGATGAACACGAAGAACACGAGGAGGGAAACAAGGGAAATCACGGGGAAACACAAGAGAAACACTAAACCAACAAGAACAAGTTACACATGTGCTAGATCCTCGAATACATAGGGTTCACACGGTACACGATCAACCAAGGACGATACAAGGGTAACGATCTTCTCCGTGAGGAGGTCTTGATGGTCTTCCTTAAAGAGGAGTCTTGAATCCGCTTGGGGGATCTTCTCCGGTGGAGGCTCGAATCTCCATGGAGAATGTAACCAAGTGGATGAGCAAAGCTCTCACACAAACATGAGCTAAACCTTTGCTAACCCTAGAAAGTTGGGCGAGGTGGAGTATATATAGTCTAGGGGGAGAAGGGATACACGGGCCTTGGCCCTTCACTGTGCGCAGACAGGGGAGGCCGGATGTCCGGGCTGGTCGGGCCGGATGTCCGGGCTGGTCGGGCCAGATGTCCGGGCTCTCAGGCGATGCCGGATGTTCGGCTGGGGAGGCCGGATGTCCGGGCTGGAGTGGTGGCATTTGTTGCTCTCGGGTTTGGAGGGGCTGGATTTCCGGGCTGGTGGCCGGATGTCCGGGGGCTCAGGAGAGGCCGGATGTCCGGGGCCTGTAGCTTCTGGCGGTTGTGCTGCTGTAGTGGACGACGCTCCAGGTGCCGGATGTCTGGGTCATGGCCGGGTGTCCGGGGCCTGGGAGATGTCCTTGGCTCCTTCCGTTGGTTCTCCTCATCCATGGACTTGGGGACTTGTACATCTTCATGCACATCTTCGGGAGGTCCCTCTTGGTGCCTAATCATGCACAACACCTCGGACTTAGGTAGTAGCCATGTCTCATGCATAGAACGTGGAAGTTCGGAGAGGAGTGCGTTCACCTTATATTCGATAGCCTTGGCTCGGGCTCGTGTCATTGGTCCAAGTGGTGTCGTTGGAGGTGTAGGTGCGTCCATGGGGATGATCTTGGGATGATCCGCATCATCTCCCCTCCCTTGGGGAACATCCGTCCTCGAATCGAAATCCTCATCACCATGGTAGGGCAAGAGATCTTTGATGTTGAAGATGTCGCTCACGGAGTACTTGTCATGAGGGATGTCGATCTTGTATGCGTTGTTGTTGTAGCATGCAAGCACCTTGAATGGTCCATCCGCGCGTGCTCGAAGTTTGGACTTGCGTTCTTGGGGAAAGTGGTCCTTGCGAAGGTGTAGCCAAACGAGGTCTCCAATGTTGAATATCATAGGGTGCTTGTTGACGTTGAACTTGGTCGCAAGGCGTTGTACTTGGCGCTCGATGGTGTTTCTTGTATCTTCATGCACCTTCTTGAGATGGGTCGCTCGTGCACTTGTGTCAAAATTGATGCGCTCTTGGAGTGGTAGAGGGAGAATATCCTATGGTGACAAAGGGTTGAATCTGTAGACGACCTCGAATGGGGACTTGCCAGTCATTGAGTGTCTTGCGCGGTTGTAGGTGAACTCGGCGATAGGTAGGCACTCCTCCCGCTCTTTGATGTTCTTCTTGATGAGTACCCGAAGTAGAGTGGAGAGTGTGCGGTTGGTAACTTCCGTTTGGCCGCCGGTTTGAGGATGGTAAGCCTTGGAGAAGAGTAGCTTGATTCTGAGCTTGGCGCATATGGTCTTCCAAAAGTAGCTAAGGAACTTGACGCCGCGGTCCGAGACGATAGTCTTTGGCACTCCATGTAGACGCAATATTTCCCTACAAAAGAGATTAGCAACATGTGAAGCATCGTCTATCTTGTTGCAAGGAATAAAATGTGCCATTTTTTGAGAAACGGTCCACAACGACAAATATTGAATCTTTCCCATTTCGGTCCTAGGCAAACCAAGTACAAAGTCCATGCTAATGTCTTCCCATGGTTGGTATGGAATTGGTAGAGGCATATAGAGGCCATGAGTTTGAGCTTTGGACTTAGCTTTGCGACATGTAGAGCATCGGTTTGTGAAACGATTGACATCCCGAAACATCTTGGTTCAAAAGTAGTTCTTCGAGAGCGTGGCGAACGTCTTGTCGCGTCTGAAATGTCCCATTAAGCCTCCTCCATGAGATTCCTGCAAAAGCAACAAACGAATAGAAGACTTGGGGATGCAACATTTGTAGCTCGCATAAGATATCCATCCTTGATGTAATAGCGTTCCTAAGATGTATGCGACAAACACTTGGCATAAGGAGTAGCAAAAGTTGCATCATGCTCATACTAGTCTTTGATATGCTCGAAGCCAATGACATCTAACTCAAGTTGTGTAACAAGCATGCATATGCGGGAAAGAGCATCCACTATGATGTTTTCTTTACCCTTGATGTACTTGATGACATAAGACAAAGACTCAATAAATTCACTCCATTTAGCATGATGCTTGTTCAACTTGGTTTGACCCTTAAGATACTTGAGAGTCTCATGATTGGTATGAATGATAAACTCATGGGGACGAAGGTAATGTTCCCATTCATGCAAAACGCGGACTAAAGCATATAGCTCTTCGTCATAGATGGGGTAATTGAGTTGCGCTCCGGAAAGTTTCTCACTAAAGTAAGCTATGGGGCGCCTTTCTTGTGTTAACACACCTCCTGTGCCATTACCACTAGCATCACAATAATCTCAAAATGCTTGTTGAAGTTGAGTAAAGTAAGCACGGGAGCATGAGTAAGCAAATTCTTAAGCTCATTGAATGCGGTATCTTGGGATGGTCCGCAAACAAAAGGCGCATTCTTCTTGCTCAAAGCATGCAAAGGCGAAGCAATGGTGCTAAAATCCTTCACAAAGCGATGATAGAAACCCGCAAGGCCAAGAAAACTACGCACTTGATGCAAGTTGGTTGGTTCTGGCCAAGTCTTAATAGCATTGATCTTGGACTCATCAACATGAACACCCTTGGAGGAAACAACAAACCCCTAGAAAACGAGCTTATCAACACCAAAAAGGCATTTCTCCATATTAGCATAGATGTGCTCTTTTCTAAGAGTTTGCAAAACGGTGTGGACATGGGTGACATGCTCTTTGATAGATTTGCTAAACACAAGAATGTCATCGAAGTAAACCACAACAAATATACCAATATAAGGGCGAAATACATGATTCATAAGGCGCATAAAAGTGCCCGGTGCTTCTGAAAGACCCATAGGCATGACTAGCCACTCATACAAGCCAAACTTGGTTTTGAAAGCGGTTTTCCATTCATCACCCTCTTGTATGCGGATTTTATAGTAACCACTCTTAAGATCAATTTTAGAAAAGATAGTGGAACCACTAAGCTCATCAAGCATATCATCTAGGCGTGGAATGGGATACCTATAGCGAACGGTGATAGCGTTGATAGGTCTACAATCGGAGCACATGCGAAAGCTACCCTCATGTTTTGGCACGAGAATGACCGGGATGGCACAAGGGCTCAAACTTTCACGCACATGTCCATGGTCTATGAGATGCTTTACTTGCCTTTGTATTTCTTTGGTTTCTTCGGAATTGACGCGCTAGGGAGCTTTGTTCGAAAGCGGTGCTCCGGGGATGACTTTGATGCGGTGCTCAATGCCTCATAGCGGAGGTAGTCCCGGAGGTAGCTCGTCGGGGAAAACATCTTGAAATTCCTGCAAAAGAGAAGACAATACTAGAGGAAGAGTGTGAGAAATGTTAGTTTGTGGTGCATTGTCCTTGCACACGAGGACATAGTGTAGGACACTAGATGGGTTCTCACACACTCCTCTTATCTCACTTTTGGTGGCAAATAGGACTAGGTTCTTCTTTTCGCTCATCGTGGAGGTGTTCAATTTGGGCTTGTGGCGCACACTCTAATTTTGGTGGCTCGCTCTCACTATGATCTCCACTATGTGTGGCTTGCTTGTTGGCGATCACTTGACTTGGCGACATTGGACGGAGGACATACTCCTTGCCCTTCATCTTGAAGATGTAGTGGTTCGTTCGGCCGTTGTGGACGACTCCTCTATCGAATTTCCATGGCCGTCCGGAGAAGATGACAAACAGTCATTGGAACGACGTCGCACTCCAAGGTGTCTTCGTAGGCGCCGATTTTGAAGGAGACTTGTACTCGGTGCTCGACTTGGATGGTGCCGGAGTCACTAAGCCATTGCACTTTGTATGGATGTGGATGCTTCTTCTTGGGCAATTGAAGCTTGGAGCAAAGTTCTTCGCTTGCAAGATTATGGAAACTCCCTCCATCGATGATGACCTTGACGGATCGTCCATTGATGTCGCCCTTGGTGTGGAATATGTGGCATCTTTGGTCTTCTTCTTGGTGATGTTGGAGAGTCAAAACCTTGGAGACAACAAGGGCGGACTTGCATCTTCATCACAAAAGATTTGTTCTTCTTCATTGTTCACTTGGCGGTGCATGGCGACGTGCTCAAGGGCTTCCATTTCGCCGTCACTCATGGAGTCATAAGTGCCATCGTCGTTGAAGACCATGGTTCGCTTGTTGGTGCACTCATAGGACTTGTGGCCTCGGCCTCTACAAGTGAAACACTTGAAGGAACTCGTCTTGACGGTCTCATCGGTTGGGGTTGATGATGATGAAGCTCTCGGCTTGAAGTTGCTTGTAGTAGTATGGCTTGTAGTTGACGAAGCTTTCTTGGAACTCGACTTGTCGATGTTGGTAGTAGAAGGCTTTATAGTCGGTGTTGGAGTCGTTGACGCTTGGGTGTTGGAGAAGCCGTAGGACTTGGATGAGAACTTGGCATACTTGGAATCATCTTGCACTTGGCATTCCGCTTTGGTAGCTTGGTGCACTAGCTCGATGAGATTTGAGTATGGTTGGAAGTCGGTGATCTTCCTGATGGGATGATTTAGTCCATTCAAGAAACGTGCCATAGTTTGCTCATCATCTTCCGTGACATTGGCTCTTATCATTGCAATCTCCATCTCCTTGTAGTACTCTTCAATGCTCTTTGTTCCTTGCTTGAGTTGTTGGAGTTTCTTGAAGAGGTCGCGGTTGTAGTAGGTAGGTACGAAGCATGCTCTCATGAGATCCTTCATTTGCGCCCAAGTAGTGATGGGTGGTTCACCTCTTGCCTCTCGGCGCTCTATGATTTGTTCCCACCAAATGAGCACATAGTCTTGGAACTCAAGGGATTCCATCGCGATCTTCTTCTCTTCTTCATAATTGTGCAAACAGAAGATGTTGTCAACTTTCAATGCCCATGGAAGGTACTCTTCGGGGTCGTTGCTTCCGTTGAACTTGGGCATGGTGAACTTGAGCTTGCCATAGCATTGCTCTTCATTGTGTTGGGGTCGGGGATGATGGCGCCCATGTTGTTGATGATTGTTCAACTCGTGGTGCTCTTGGGGCGGAGGGTTGTCAACCTCTTGTTGCTCGTGACGTGCTTGTGGAGGAGCTTGTCGAGCTCGAGGAGGAACTTGACGGTGCACGCGAGCTTGATGAATCCTCTCGCGGACTTCTTCGTGAAGTGCTTCGGCATGTTCATGAGCTTGTCGGCCTCGGTCGGCTACGGCTCGACTTGAATCGCGTAGAGCTTGTTGAGCCTCAAGTGCTTGAGCATCACGGAGTTGTTGTTCTTGACGTTGTGCCTCGACATCTTGAGCATTTTGGTGCAGACGCGCTCGCTCTTCCTCTTCATGTCGTCGTTGTCATTGCCGTTCTCGTGCTAGTGCAAAGGCCTCTTGAGTTTGACGTTGACGGCACTCTTGAGAGTCGGTGTCGCATAGGGGATTGAGGCTTGCTGGACGATCATTGTGCACGGCTCGGCGAAGAGTGTTTGATGTCGGTGTACTTGAGCCGGAGAGGGTGAAGTCGGAGTGGCGGCTTGAATGGCTCCTTCTTGAAGTGGAATAAGAGCGGTTGAGAAATAAAGCGCGAATCTCGTCCATCCTTGCGTCATTTTCTTGCTTGTGATCGTCGACCTTGTGGTCGAAGTAGTCCCTTGTACGTTGCTTGGAAAGTCGCAAGTCGGCGGCAAGGTTGTCGATGCGTTCACTCAGGGCTTGTTGCTCTTGATGCAAAGCACGTTGTGCACCAAAGAGGTGACTCTTGGTGACGAAGGAGTTCATGTCGTCGTCTTGCTCCATGAAGAGTGGGTTGGTAGAAGTACTTGGCCTATCCATCATTCCAAGACAAATGTGAGTGGTATAAAGAGAAGAACGAGTACCAAATGTACCTTGACCGAATTTGAAAGTGGATCGATGATCACTCCAATGTAGGACAAGGAAATAGCACAATTGGTACTAGCTCTTGTCGGTTTCTCACACCTACACAAGTAAAAGCTTTTGGTGGAGCTTGGTTAGGATGGTGGCACAAAATTTGATGAATTGTAAGTGAGCATCAATAATGTTGGAAAAGATTCACAAGATGCAATGTAACAAGTAGACCAAGCATATAAGGTACACGGAAACACACACGCAAAAAGATAAGTGGGGTTGTGCAACCAAGGGTGAGCCAAAATGTGGAATCCACAAAAATGCTCTTGTTGCACAACACTAGAGAGACGCTAGCATGATTGCACAATAGGCGGATACAAGAACTTGTGCACAACCTACTTAGCAAAACTGCAACGACTTATATCCCAAGTATGCTCTATGCAAGGTGTTGCTATGATATGATCCAAGATGATCGAGTATGACAATCTTAATGTTGTATGATGCTTTGTTTCTTACTTAAAAGCTCTGTGCTTATATTTCCTCTTTGCTTAAAAGCTTGTTTGGCTCTTTGATGTTTGAGCTCTTTTCTCATGCAATGCTTGACGAACTTATATAGCAAGTGATTATGCGATGACAACTTTGTGACACAAGAGATGATACCAATATATGCAACAATGATATATGGATGATATGAGAAGTATGATCACTAACGCGCACAAGTCTCATTGCCGGCAATACTCAATGGCTAGTCTCGACGGGTAAGCAACGCGAAGGAGTAAGGCTATAATGGCTATCAATGTAATGGCAAGAGTGATATGTCCACTACCAATATGAGGTTACTGGTCTTGCTTCCGGTATGGTTTCAAAATGGTGGAACGAATACTAAGGTGTAGTCGAGGTGGTCGTTGTTGATGACGATGTAGGACGGCGGTGATGATGTAGGACGCGTCCGTGGCGAAGATGAGCAGCGGTGATGTCGATGTCGAACCGTACCTAGATAGCCGAAACACAAAAGGATACGGTACCGCAACTCAAATTCTCAAACCTCGAAGTAGCAAATGTGTCAGAGAGTGAAAGGGTCCAAAATGGTTGGGCTAGGCCGAAGTGGTGGAGGTATGCGGAAGGATATGTGTTATATGGTGGGGACCGGAGCAAAATTTGGTGAGAAATGGACGGAAAATGGGGCGGTGGATGGAGATGGTGCTGCGAGGGGTCGGATGTCCGGGTGGAAGGCCGGATGTCCGGGGGCCGGATGTCCGGGCTCTGGATCCGGGGACGAACGGGATGAACACCGCGTGGAGAGGTCAAATCCGGGTGAAATTCAGAGGAATTTGTGGATGGAAATTGGTGGAAAATGGATGGGAAGCTAGATCCACTCAAAACAAAGCAAATCCACGGATCCAAACCAACAAAATCTCAACACACCAACAAATCACAAAAACAATTGTGGCTATTTTTGGTGGGGAATTTTCAAATTAGGATGAAAAACAACAAAACAAGGCTAGAAAAACAATGGGGAGGCTCCGAAATCGTGATCAACATGGCTCATGATACCAAGATGATGTAGGATGGAACCCTAATCGGCCGATCTTTCATGAAAGGAGCAGATCCCGCGATGAACATGAAGAACACGAGGAGGGAAACGAGGGAAATCACGGGGGAAACACAAGAGAAACACTAAACCAACATGAACAAGTTACACATGTGCTAGATCCTCGAATACATAAGGTTCACACGGTACACGATCAACCAAGGACGATACATGGGTAATGGTCTTCTCCGTGAGGAGGTCTTGATGTTCTTCCCTAAAGAGGGGTCTTGAATCCGCTTGGGGAATCTTCTCTGGTGGAAGGGCTGGAGTGGTGGCATTTGTTGCTCTCGGGTTTGGAGGGGCTGGATTTTTGGGCTGGCGGCCGGATGTCCGGGGGCTTGGGAGAGGCCAGATGTCCGGGCTGTCACGGCCGGATGTCCGTGGCCTATAGCTTCTGGTGGCTGTGCTGCTTTAGTGGACGACACTCCAGGGGCCGGATGTCTGGGGTCATGGCTGGATGTCCGGGGCCTGGGAGATGTTCTTGGCGTCTTCCGTTGGTTCTCCTCATCCGTGTACTTGTACATCTTCATGCACATCTTCCGGAGGGCCCTCTTGGTGCCTAATCATGCACAACACCTCGGACTTAGGTAGTAGCCATGTCTCATGCATAGAACGTGGAAGTTCAGAGAGGAGTGAGTTCACCTTATCTTCGATAGCCTTGGCTCGGGCTTGTGTCATTGGTCCAAGTGGTGTTGTTGGAGGTGTATGTACGTCCATGGGGATGATCTTGGGATGTTCGCATCAGGCACGCTGCTCAGGATGAGTCACTCTCGATGTAGTATTCGGCACCCTCAAGAACTGCAGGTCCGAGGTACTACTATTCCACATTGTGCCCTTCCATCGTGGTTACCACGTGCTATTGGCGCATGACGCATTCACAAGATTTCATGCTATACCACATTATGGGTATATGAAACTCAAAATGCCAGGGACCAATGGAGTGATCACAATTACAAGCGATCCGGATAGAGCTCTTCGGGCCGAAAAAAACAACATCGTTCACCCTTGAAGCATTGCCCGAGGCTCTCACAGCCAAGGAATTAACCACACTCTGCTCAATGGTGGATAGGGACGATGTAATCCTCAGTAAGAGGCCCTAATCCACGTCCTTCAAACCAGCAGATGAAATCATCAAATTCCATGTGCATACAACAGATCCCCACAAGACAACGTTCATTGGAGCTCAGTTGGGCCCTGCGCTCGACGAAGCATTGCACACGTTCTTGTACGCAAACTCGGACATATTTGCCTGGCACCGCCCAGATATGCTAGGAATCCCGCGAAGACTAGCAGAGCATAGCCTAAACATAATCAAAGGCTTTAAGACAGTCAAATAGGCCCTGCGCTGATTTTTCGAACCCAAGCATCAAGCTATGGGTGAAGAACTAGCAAAATTAGTTGAAGTCGGATTTATTCGAGAAATCAAACACCGAGTGGTTGGCAAATCTAGTCATGGTGCCCAAGAAGGACAAATCCTGGGGAATGTGCGTCGATTTCAAAGACCTAAATAAAGCCCGCCCTAAGGATCCCTTTCCTTTACCTCGCATAGACAAGATCATTGACGCCACCGCCGAACACGAATCACTATGCTTCCTCGATGCCTACTCCGGATAAAATCAAATCAAAACGAAGGAGTGCAACCAAGCTGGGCATTCTGCTTCGACACAATGCCCTTAGGGTTAAAAAATGCAGGCGCCACATATCAGCGCATGATTCAAACATGCCTAGAAAATCAAATCGGCAAAATAGTCAAGGCATACGTAGACGGCATGGGCATCAAAACCAAACATGTAAGCCAGTTGGTGGACAACCTCCGCCAAACCTTTGATAATCTGCGGGCTCGCAATATATGGCTCAATCTGGACAAATGCATCTTCGGAATTCCAGCCTGTAAACTATTCGAGTTTATTGTCTCCCATAGAGGAATAGAGGCCAATCTGGCTAAAATCCGAGCCCTATCCCAACTAGCGATCCCTACAGAGCTGAAGCACGTCCAAAAACTGCGGGCTGCATGGCGGCTTTGAGCCGCTTTATCTCCCACGTTGGTGAAAAGGCACAACCACTCTACAGGCTGCTCAAATGGACCAAAAACTTCAGGTGGATGATGACCCGCAAGTGTAGGGGATCTATCGTAGTCCTTTCGATAAGTAAGAGTGTCGAACCCAACGAGGAGCAGAAGGAAATGATAAGCAGTTTTCAGTAAGGTATTCTCTGCAAGCACTGAAATTATCGGTAACAGATAGTTTTGTGATAAGGTGATTTGTGACGGGTAACAAGTAATAAAAGTAAATAAGGTGCAGCAAGATGGCCCAATCCTTTTTGCAGCAAAGGACAAGCCTGGACAAATTATAATATAAAAGAAAGCGCTCCCGAGGACACATGGGAATTATTGTCAATCTAGTTTCAATCACGTTCATATGATTTGTGTTTGGTACTTTGATAATTTGATATGTGGGTGGACCGGTGCTTGGGTACTGTCCTTACTTGGACAAGAATCCCACTTATGATTAACCCCTATTGCAAGCATCCACAACTACAATAGAAGTATTAAGGTAAACCTAACCATAGCCTGAAACATATGGATCCAAATCAGCCCCTTACGAAGCAACACATAAACTAGGGTTTAAGCATCTGTCACTCTAGCAACCCATCATCTACTTATTACTTCCCAATGCCTCCCTCTAGGCCCAAACAATGGTGAAGTGTCATGTAGTCGACGTTCACATGACAGCACTAGAGGGATGACAACATAAATCTCATCAAAATATCGAACGAATACCAAATTCACATGACTACTTATAGCAAGACTTCTCCCATGTCCTCAGGAACAAAAGTAACTACTCACAAAGCATATTCATGTTCATAATCAGAGGGGTATTAATATTCATAATGGATCTGAACATATGATCTTCCACCAAGTAAACCAACTAGCATCAACTACAAGAAGTAATCAACACTACTAGCAACCCACAGGTACCAATCTGAGGTTTGGATACAAAGATTGGATACAAGAGATGAACTAGGGTTTGAGATGAGATGGTGCTGGTGAAGATGTTGATGGAGATTGACCCCCTCCCGATGAGAGGATCGTTGGTGATGACAATGGTGATGATTTCCCCCTCCCAGAGGGAAGTTTCCCCGGCAGAACAGCTCCGCTGGAGTCCTAGATTGGTTCCGCCAAGGTTCCGCCTCGTGGCAGCGGAGGTTCATCCCTTGAGCTTGCTTATGATTTTTTTTCCTTGACGAAAGACTCCATATAGCCAAAGATGGGCATCGGAGGGCCACCAGGGGGCCCACGAGGCAAGGGGCGCGCCCAGGGGGGTAGGGTGCTCCCCCACCCTCGTGGACAGTGGGTGGCCCCCTCTTGTACTTTCTTCGCCCAATATTTTTTATATATTCTAAAAATAATTCCCGTGGAGTTTCAAGACTTTTGGAGATGTGCAGAATAGGTCTCCACTATTTGCTCCTTTTCCAACCTAGAATTCCATCTGTCTGTATTCCCCCTCTTCATGTAAACCTTGTAAAATAAGGGAGAATAGGCATAAATATTGTGACATAATGTGTAATAATAGCACATAATGCAATATATATCGATATAAAAGCATGATGCAAAATGGACGTATCAACTCCTCCAAACTTAGACCTTGCTTGTCCTCAAGCGAAAGCCGAAATCGAAAAATATGTCCACATGTTTAGAGATAGAGGTGTCGATAAAAATAAAATACGGACATGAGGGCATCATGATCATTCTCAGAACAGATATATATATATTGTCATATGATCCCTTATGCTAAAGTAACAATTCATTCACATACTCAAGTATGAATCAGAAACTTCATTAAAAACTAACAAACTATAATCTCAGTCATTGAAGCAATTGCAATTTATCATAACATCGGAAAGAGTCAATAAGAGCTTTTCAGCAAGTCCACATACTCAACCATCATTTATTCTTTCACAATTGCTAACACTCACACGATATTTATGGTTATGAAGTTTTAATCGGACACAAAGAAAGATAGGGGCTTATAGTTTTGCCTGCCAACTTTTTACCTCAAGGGTAATGTCAACAATAATAGTTCATGAAAACTCGCATCCAATTGGTTATATATACCTAGATCTTTCCAATACATTGTGCTTGCAAAAGGATAAAATCTAAAAGGGAAAGGTGAAGATCACTGAGGGAGTCCTGGATTAGGGGGTGTTCGGGCAGCCGGACTATACCTTCAGTCGGACTCCTGGACTATGAAGATATAAGATTGAAGACTTCGTCCCGTGTCCGGATGGGACTTTCCTTGGCGTGGAAGGCAAGCTTGGCGATGCAGATATTCAAGATCTCCTACCATTGTAACCGACTCTATGTAACCCTAACCCTATCCGGTGTCTATATAAACCGGAGGGTTGTAGTCCGTAGGCAATCAACTCCATATACAACAATCATACCATAGGGTAGCTTCTAGGGTTTAGCCTCCTTGATCTCGTGGTAGATCTACTCTTGTACTACCCATATCATCAATATTAATCAAGCAGGACGTAGGGTTTTACCTCCATCAAGAGGGCCCGAACCTGGGTAAAACATCGTGTTCCCTACCTCCTGTTACCATCCGGCCTAGACGCACAGTTCGGGACCCACTACCCGAGATCCGCCGGTTTTGACACCAACATTGGTGCTTTCACTGAGAGTTCCTCTGTGTCATCGCCTTTAGGCCCGATGGCTCCTTTGATCATCAACAACGATACGGTCCAGGGTGAGACTTTTCTCCCCGGACAGATCTTCGTCTTCGGCGGCTTTGCTCTGCGGGCCAATTCGCTCGGCCACCAGGAGCAGATCGAAAGCTACGCCCCTGGCCATCAAGTCAGGTTTGGAAGCTTAAACTACACAACTGACATCCGCGGAGACTTGATCTTCGACGGGTTCGAGCCACAGCCAAGCACGCCGCACTATCTCGAGGGGCATGATCTTGCTCTGCCTCCGGACAGTGTCCTGGAGGCCGCACACGCATCGGTTCTGACCCCTAACTCGGAGCCTATTGCGCCAATCGAGGATGAGAGGTTGGACGTCACCTCGGGGGCTTCGATATCAAAGGCGATCGAGTCAAACGCTAGCCCCGCACTCTGCATGATCCGTGACTCCGAGGATCTGGACTCCTTTCCGAACTCCGAACCCCCTGCGCCCTGCCGATCGAATCCGATTGGGCGCCGATAATAGAGTTCGCCGCCGCAAACATCTTTCAGCACTCGCCTTGTGGCGATATCCTGAACTCTCTCAAGTCTCTCTCCTTATCAGGAGAGCCCTGGCCGAACTACGGTCAGCGAGGATGGGATATGGACGATGAAGAAATTCAAAGCCCACCCACCACCCACTTGGTATCCACTGTCGACAATTTAAATGACGTGCTCAACTTCGACTCCGGAGACATCGACAGCATGGATGACGATGCAGGAGATACTGACGAACCAACGCCCATAAGGCATTGGACAGCCACCTCATCTCACGATGTGTACATGGTGGATACCCCTAAAGGAAGCGACAATGAGGAAAAAGGGGATGGGACAGGAGATCGACCCCCTGAAAAGCAATCAAAGCGTCGGCGTAAACGCCGACCCAAGCCCCGCCTCGACAAAAACCCAGCCATAGAGCAGGACGAGTCGGTAGACGACGAGCAGGCCTTAGAGAAACCGTCCAAACAGGGCAACACGGATAGAGAAACCGAACATCCCTCCTCCGGCAAAAATGGCATTCCGGACGACCTCACGCCGAATAAACCTATGGAGCAGAAGAATCTCCACGAGAGGCTCGTTGCAACTGCACGCAGCCTAAAAAAGCAGAAGCGGAAGCTAAAAACAATGGAAGATGCACTCCGTATTAGATGGAGCAAAGTAATCAATACCACAGATAAGTAGGCGACAGTCGCCGCACTAAAAGCTATCCGAAAAGAAAGCTACTTCCTGAATTCGACGAAGAGGCCCTAGAGCCCTCGCATTCAAAAAATGAAAAAGCCACACGGTCGGCTAGACGACCCCATAAAGCGGCAAGCGGCGCCGCACCTAAATCGGCATGCGACCCACTTAAGGATTCGCATCATGGCCCAGTCAGGTCCATTTATGGGCCAAGAAAGCAAGCTCTCGTAAGCAACGCTATGAAGCCATCATCAGAATCTGGCACACCCAAATACAAGGGCGCCGCACACCCCCTATGTTTCATCGATGAGGTCATGGACTATGAATTCCCAAAGGGATTCAAACCCGTAAACATAGAGGCATATGATGGAACAACAGACCCTGGAGTTTGGATCGAGGATTATATCCTCCACATACATATGGCTAGAGGAGATGATCTCCACGCCATAAAATATCTACCCCTTAAGCTTAAAGGGCCAGCCCGGCATTGGCTTAAAAGCCTTCCCGAAAACACAATTGGAAGCTGGGAAGAGCTCGAGGACGCTTTCCGAGCAAACTTTCAAGGGACCTATGTCCGCCCTCCGGGTGCAGACGATCTTAGTCACATAACTCAACAACCCGGAGAATCAGCTCGGCAGTTCTGGAATAGATTCCTCACTAAAAAGAATCAGATAGTCGACTGTCCGGATGCCGAAGCCTTAGCAGCTTTCAAGCATAACGTCCGAGACGAATGGCTCGCCAGACACCTCGGCCAAGAAAAGCCAAGAACAATGGCCGCACTAACAAGCCTCATGACCCGCTTTTGTGCAGGGGAGGACAGCTGGTTGGCAAGGTGCAGCCCTAGCGACCCAAGTACATCCGGAACTAGGGATGGAAACGGAAAACCGCGATGCAACAAGGACCATCGCTGGACTAAGGACAAAAGTCCAAAGAGCACGGCAGTCAATGCCGGATTCAAAGGCTCACGACAAAATCAGGAAAAATCGCCCCCCCAGGATAACAGGGACGATCCATCCAACCTAAATAAAATCCTGGACAGGATATGTCAGATACACAGTACTCCCGAGAAGCCTGCTAACCATACCCACAGAGACTGTTGGGTTTTCAAACAATCCGGCAGACTCAATGCTGAACACAAGGGGCTCGACACACCAAGTGAAGACGAGGACGAACCCCAAAAGCAGAGCACCAGGAAACAAAAGAACTTCCCACAAGAAGTAAAAACAGTGAACTCACTTCACATAACAAAACGTGCGGCACCCGTAAAGGTACGCACCACACGGCCCATCCCCAAAGGGTCCTGCCACTGGTTGTCAAAACCGATCATCTTCGATCAGCTAGATTATTCTAGGAATATCAAGAATGTAGGCTGTACTGCCTTGATACTCGATCCAATAATTAGCGGACTCCAGTTTTCAAATGTTCTTATGGACGGCGGCAGTGGACTAATCCTGATATATCAGGATACAGTCCAGCACATGGGGATAAACCCAGCAAGAATCCGCCGCAGCAAAACCTCCTTTCAAGGGGTAATACCTGGTCCGGACACCCATTGTATGGGTTTTCTCCGGCTCGAAGTCATATTCGGCTTTGCCGATAACCACCGCTGCGAAAAGCTGACCTTCCATATCGTCCCGTTCTCAAGTCGCTATCAAGCACTACTGGGACGCGAAGCTTTCGCTCGCTTTAATGCAATACCGCATTATGCATCTCTTACGCTTAAGATGCCCGGTCCACGAGGCATCATCTCTTTGAAGGGGAAGAACTAAAGTGCGCCTCCCCAAGCGGAGGACTGTGCGGCCGCTTTGACAGCCCCACAGCAAAATGGCCTCACCGGCCAAAAAAACTTCGAAATAGGCCATTCAAGACCACGAACGCGGATAGACGAGTTCAGTGCAAAATCATCATTGATGGAGGGCTAGAAGCCATATACCCCCGCACTAGGGGCTCCACGCATATACAATAGGAGACAATAAAGCTCAATCTTATATATCTTACTTTATACTTTGCTTATTTTAAACTTTTTTGGCACGACCCGTTTTGAACTCAGTTCCTCTCTTTTACAGATGAACGTCATGCGGCGCCCGTCCAGGATACGGGACAACGGAGACACAGGCGCAGACGTGCAGTAGGGACCCGTCCTAAAGGATTCTTTTTAGATTAAGACCCTGCGTAAACCTTTTTTACTGTCTCTTGTTGCTACACATCCCCTGGTTTTTTCTTTCTGATATAACCAAGGAGGAGGTTGGCGTCTTGGCATGTGGCCACGTCAGAATTTTTGCACTTACCTGGACACTAGGGGCTTGTTTAATAAAGAGTGTTGTTTTGCCCGCACTCATAAAGACCGAACACCTTAGGGAGTGTTCGGCGTCGCGAGTTTTGGCATTATATACATCAGCTCCGAATCATGTCTTTGGTCAAATGTTGGGTTGCCCGGCTCCTGAGTTCGGCTACCTTACGTTCCGCTCTATCGGCTAAGGTAGCACCAAGAGAACTACTGCGATTGTGCCCCGGTTCGGCCGGGCGAGCACCTCAGTAGAGAAAGCCGAAAACTGACTATCATGATGTAGCGTGAGACTGGTTAGCCACTCGATGACCTATCGGAATCTATCGAATTCCTCTGCTTTAACGAAGGGCCGCTTCCCGGTCAGGCACATACGCGCCCCGAACTCGGACGAGCGCAGTTGCCACCAAGGGGCTACCTAAATAGTCTCACTGTCAAACTCCTATGACTTAGTGAAAGTGTTAAAGCATTATAGTCCGGTTGCCTGGCCCGCTGCGCTATCACCTCCTTTGTAGGACCAAGACGTTGGGTTAAGTGTGAAAATGCGTCTTCTGCAAGCACCCCCGCACTATGTGCGTGGGGGCTGAAGACAACGACTGCCATCTTTCAGATTCTGTATATATATATATATCTTAAACGGCCGCACAGGAGGTGTTCCCAATACTTGGAGGCACAAGTATAAAAATGGCCACTACAGTTTATCAAAATATTACTTTATAATTACATGTGCTATCATAACATAGCATCTTTCGGGCACTGCGTCTCTATTACACGAGTGCCTTCAAGAACTTCCTGAAAATAGTGCTCAGAGGGTACTCGGCTTTTTGTTCGAATCTCGGGACGCAACAACGGTGGTCTCCATCTCTGCCCAGTATGTCTTAACATGGGCAAGAGCCATCCTAGCGCCCTCTATGCATGCTGACCTCTTCATTGCATTTATACACGGCACCGCATCAAGGAATTGCTGCACCAAGCTGAAATAACTCTTCGGCTCCGATCTCCCCGGCCACAGGTGACCCGTGACGTACTTCATGGCGAGTCCAGACAACCTATTCAGTTTGGCCCATTGAGCCAAACGATCATCCACTGCCAGTGGATGCTCTGGATTGTGAAACTGCGACCAGAAAAGCTTTTCCACTTCGCGATCTTTCTGATCTCGAAAGTGTTCGGTCGCATCAGCAGCACTCGCTGCCAGGTCCAGATAGGTATCCTCCACACTCCACATCCGGTCCAACGGAGCAAACTTCGGATCACAAAATTTTCTTCGCAGCATAAAGGGCTTTCCAGCCGCAATCTGTTCAGCCTGACGCAGCTCCTCCTTCGCAGCTCTCATCATAGAGCGCGCGTCCTTGGCATTGGCAATGGCCTTCTCTAAGTCCGTCTGTTTCACCTGGTCTTCTTTTTCAAGAAGTCTGCAACGGTCTGTAGCGCTTTCTAACTTTTCGGCCATCTCTTCCTTGCTTCGGCAATGAGCAGCCTGTTCGGCTCTCAGCTCTTCAAGGGCTTTCCTGGTGGCCGCATCATTTTCGCTGGCTTGTTCTTTAGCTCGGGCAAGTTCTACCCTAAGACTCTCCATGGCGGCCGCACCATCTACGTCAAGCACACACATCATAAGACACAGGCATAAAACTGTTCTTACCTGATGCCGCCCGAGGAATTACATACCTTGAGCCTCATCAAGCCGCTTATTAACAAGCGTGATGTCGGCATCTACCACGTCCAGTTGCCGCTTTAGTTCGGCAAAATCGTCAGTTCGTCTTGATTCCGGACACCCTGCCGCCTACATTCAAAGGAGACATCTTACACCTGGGATTATGATCCTCCGCGTGCCGTCATTTCTTGATGACGCGCAGAGTCTCAGGGGCTACTATCTACACAGGGTGCATCTTACTCATGCGCAACTGACAAAAGTATACATTATCTAATGTACCTCGAAACCCGTCAGTAAACTTTTGACGGCCTCATACAATACGCTCTCTACGGATGAAATCCTTTCAATCACCGTGCCCATCAATGCGCGGTGCTCCTCTGAGATAGAAGCTCGCACCAGCAGAATCTTTAGCTCCTCTGGCCGAGCACCAGACGGTGTCGGGCTCGTCCCATGACCTCTTTCGAAGGCCGGACGCGGAGAACCTCAGGGGGCCGCATAGCCACCTTCCGCCCCTGCCGGATTTGGAGAAACCCTCCGCGACGACACATCAGGGTCGCCCGCCTCGCTAGGCGGCACGGCAGGGGGAGGCGTCCCGCTCTCCATCATCTCCGGAAGAAGATCCCCCGAAGACGAGCTCTGCTGAGAAGGGCTGAGGTCCGAGCTACAAAATAAAGGTTTGGTTAATCTTCTCAGATATAAATCAAGGACTTCCCTCATCCCTCAAAAGGAAAATCTTTTCGCCACTGACGGCTCGCTGGAGGGCTGATCCCCTTGAGGGCGTAGTCCGGCCGAGGAACTCCCTGGTGTCGGACCCTCTGACGAGGATTTTCTCCCCCGTTTTGAGGCCATGGTTTCCGGGTCGTCAGAGGCGGCTCTCTTCTTCCCCTTAGGAGAGGAATTGTTGGTTCCTCCCTTCGGAGCAGCCTCCTTCGAGGAGGCCATAGCTTCCTTGTCCTCCCCCTCCAAAGGCATTATCTCTAGCATCCTGACCAGCACGGGATCCGTCCTGGTCTCAGGAAGGGGAGCCGGACACCTGATTAGCTTTGCCTTCTCTATCCACTCATGTTTAAAAGGACGACTCTTTTAGGGGCAAGTTTATGACAATTATACGGATAGAAGGTCCGGGCACAAGGTTGCTTACTTGAGTATCCAGGAGATTGCAGCTTAGTCCTGCGTCCTCGGTTAAATCCGGACACATCTCTTGTGATCCGAAGAACAGTCTATACATCTCCGCAGGCGTTGCGCCCATAAAGTTCTGGAGAGCTCGCGGTCCCTCTGGATTAAACTCCCACAGGCGAAGGGGCGACGTTTGCCGGGCAATATTCAGTGAATCAGCATGACCTGCGTCACCTTGACCAGGCTGAGGTCTCCTTCCAAGAGATCCTTTATTCGGCCCTGTAACAGGGGCACGTCTTTGGGAAAACCCCAATCTAACCCTCTGTTAACCCATGACGCTAGCCATGGTGGGGGACCCGAGCGAAAGGCAGGAAGCGCCACCCACTTGGTGCTTCAAGAAGCGGTGATATAAAACCACTCTCGTTGCCACAAGCCTAGCTCCTCTTGAAAAGAGCCCTCGGGCCATGGAGCATCAGCATTTTTGCTTATAACAGCGCCTCCGCACTCTGCGTGCCATCCCTTGATCATCTTCGGCTCCACTTTGAAAGTCTTGAGCCATAATCCGAAGTGAGGGGCAACACGGAGGAATGCTTCGCATACAACGATAAACGAGGAGATATGGAGGATGGACTCCGGAGCTAAGTCGTGGAATTCCAGCCCGTAATAAAACAGCAGTCCCCTCACAAAGGGGTCCATCGGGAAGCCTAACCCCCGAAGAAAGTGAGACACGAACACTACGCTCTCACCGGGCTGGGGACTGGGGATAGCCTGCCTTTGAGCAGGCAACCTGTGCGAAATTTTGACGGTCAAGAACTTAGCCTCTCTCAACTTTAGCATGTCCTCCTCCGTGACGGAGGAGGGCATCCATCGGCCTTGAAGGTCGGAACCGGACATTGTCGAAGGTCTGAGGCGCCCAGAATCTGGAGCCTAGGGTGTTGGAACTCGAGGCGACGGGCGAACTTGTTTTGGGATTGGAGAAAAGGAGTAAGGCCCTGGTCTCTTTATAAGAGGTTGAATACCAGGAGCCCTCCCCGTAACCGTTTGGGACTCGCCTTTAATCGAGAAAACATGCTAACGGGCACGATTGGGTTCCCCACGTCCGTATTGATGAGAATCCCGTACAAGGGGGGCACACGATATCTGCTTTGACAAGACGTGCCAAGGAAACCGCCTCGCAAAACACGCTGAGGTGGAAAAGTGAAAACGATTCGAGTGAAGGACTTGGCTGTAGTGTGATGACGCACTGCGGAATACGTCAGCAGATTTGATTTGTGTTAATATTATTCTCTCTATGGCAATATGTGGAAGCTTATTTTGCGGAGCCGGACACTACTCTTGGTGTTTACAATCTTCTATGAAGGACTTGGAGGAGGAACCCGCCTTGCAATGCCGAAGACAATTTGAGCGCCGGACTCATCGTCATTGAAGCCTGGTTCAGGGGCTGCTGAGGGAGTCCTGGATTAGGGGGTGTTCGGGCAGCCGGACTATACCTTCAGCCGGACTCCTGGACTATGAAGATATAAGATTGAAGACTTTGTCCCGTGTCCGGATGGGACTTTCCTTGGCGTGGAAGGCAAGCTTGGCGATGCGGATATTCAAGATCTCCTACCATTGTAACCGACTCTATGTAACCCTAACCCTATGTGGTGTCTATATAAACCGGAGGGTTGTAGTCCGTAGGCAATCAACTCCATATACAACAATCATACCATAGGCTAGCTTCTAGGGTTTAGCCTCCTTGATCTCGTGGTAGATCTACTCTTGTACTACCCATATCATTAATATTAATCAAGCAGGACGTAGGGTTTTACCTCCATCAAGAGGGCCTGAACCTGGGTAAAACATCGTGTTCCCTGCCTCCTGTTACCATCCGGCCTAGACGCATAGTTCGGGACCCACTACCCGAGATCCGCCGGTTTTGACACCGACAATCACCGTGACTCTTGCATGAAGTATAAGACACGCATAAAAGATAGGCCCTTCACAGAGGGAAGCAGAGGTTGTCATGTGCTTTTATGGTTGGATGCACAAAATCTTAATGCAAAAGAACATCACTTTATATTGCCACTTGTGATATGGACCTTTATTATGCAGTCAGTCGCTTTTATTTCTTCCACATCACAAGATCGTATAAAGCTTATTTTCTCCGCACCAATAAAATACATATTTAGAGAGCAATTTTTATTGCTTGCAACGATGACAACTTACTTGAAGGATCTTACTCAATCCATAGGTAGATATGGTGGAATCTCATGGCAAAACTGAGTTTAAGGAAATTTGGAAGCACAAGTAGTATCTCTACTTGGTGCAAAGAATTGTCTAGCATGAGAGGGAAAGGCAAGCTCAACATGTTGGATGATCCATGACAATATAATTTATCTCAGATGCAAGAAAACATAACCCATTATGTTGTCTTCCTTCTCCAACATCGACTCTTTAGCATATCATACTTTAATGAGTGCTCACAATCATAAAAGATGTCCAAGATAGTATATTTATATGTGAAAACCTCTCTTTCTTTATTACTTCCTATTAATTGCAACGATGACCAAAACTATGTTTGTCAACTCTCAACAACTTTTATTCATCATACTCTTTATATCTGAAGTCATTACTCTCCATAAGATCCATATGATCTCTTTATCTCTTCTCTTTTATTCTACTCCCTCAAAACCATAGGAAAATAATCAAGCCCTTGACTCAACACTAATCTTTATTATATAAAGCTCATGGACTCAATTACATAGATAGATCATAAAGCAAAGCTCACAACTAGATCATACTAAAACTTTATTCTACTAGATCAAGATATTACCAAAAGGATCGAACTAAGAAAAAAGGTAAAGATGAAAGCGATGGTGATACGATACCGGAGCACTCCCTCAAGCTTGGCAGTTGCCAAGGGGAGTGCCCATACCCATGTGTGTATGTTTCCTTCCTCGGAGGTGGTGATGATGGGGTTGTTGATGATGTAAGCTTGTCGTCCATCTTCCAAGGCATAAGCTCACCATCATAGAAGGATGATCGAGTCTCCAGGATCCTCAAAGCTGCAGCCAAACTCATCCTCTTGAATCTATATTCATACTCACAGTTTTGGTTTTGCATGTCATAGATCTGGGCTTAGAGGCGCTCGATTTTCTTGTGAAGCTTGAAGATGGCCTCCCCAATGTTCTTTTCATCCAGCTTGTGGTTGTTGGTGAACTACATGATCATTATATGATTAGAGTCGAGTCCATGTTCCACCATCTCCTGGCACTTGAAAACTTGTTGCTCCAATCTCTCGAGCCTTGTTTCCACGCTTCAGGTCCTCCTTGGTTCCTCAACATCGCGGATATGCAACAACCCCTCATGCATCTCAATGGTTTGAGGGTGTTGCAGCACCTCCGCGAGGTATGGGTTGATGACCTTCTCGAAGAACTTGTCCTTGGGGGCACTTGAAGACGCCATGGCAATCTAGATCTATCAAAAAAATAGCTCGAAACAAAGACATGAGATATTTTTGTGATATGGTGGTCAAAACCTTCGGGAGATTATAAGATCATAATAAAAGAAGTATCGTGCAAGAAAACAGAGTCCGGAGAGCACACGAGGTGCCCATGAGGCAGGGGGCACGCCCTCCACCCTTGTGGAAGCCTCGTGTCCTTCCCGGACAAGTTCTTATTTTCCTATTTTCTTAAATATTCCAAAACAAAGAAAAATTTCCATTAGAAGTATTTTGGAGTCGATTTACTTACCATATCACGTACCTATTCCTTTTCGGAGTTTGAAACACTCTGGAA
Organism: Triticum dicoccoides; assembly: GCF_002162155.2. Classification (NCBI taxonomy): domain Eukaryota; kingdom Viridiplantae; phylum Streptophyta; class Magnoliopsida; order Poales; family Poaceae; genus Triticum; species Triticum dicoccoides. Next base: position 279,093,258 of record NC_041390.1, read on the forward strand.
AGTGTCCCTTATGTATTCCTTCGGGGTTACGGTTTCAATAACATTAGTTTCAACATTGATAGGATTACCAGAGATATAATGTTTGATTCTTTGACCATTCACCACTCGCGGATTTGTGCCTTCGAAGATGTTGATTTTTATGGCACCGGAATGGTAGACCTCCTCGATGATGTAAGGACCTTCCCATTTAGAGAGGAGTTTGCCTGCAAAAAATCTTAAACGAGAGTTGTATAGAAATACATAATCACCTACATTAAACTCATGTTTTTGTATTCTTTTATCATGCCATCTTTTAACTTTTTCTTTAAACAGTTTGGCATTCTCATAGGCCTGGTGTCGGTGTCAAAACCGGCGGATCTCGGGTAGGGGGTCCCAAACTATGCGTCTAGGCCGGATGGTAACAGGAGGCAGGGGACACGAGTTTTACCCAGGTTCGGGCCCTCTTGGTGGAGGTAAAACCCTACGTCCCGCTTGATTGATATTGATAATATGGGTAGTACAAGAGTAGATCTACCACGAGCTCAGAGAGGCTAAACCCTAGAAGCTAGCCTATGGTATGATTGTATGTTATGGTTGTTGTCCTATGGACTAAAACCCTTCGGTTTATATAGACACCGGAGAGGGTTAGGGTTACACAAGGTCGGTTACCAAGGAGGAGATATCCATATCTGTATTGCCTAGCTTGCCTTCCACGCCAAGTAGAGTCCCATCCGGATACGAGTCGAAGTCTTCAATCTTGTATCTTCATAGCCCAACATTCCGGCTGTCCCGAGACCCCATAATCCAGGACTCCCTCAGTAGCCCCCGAACCAGGCTTCAATGACGATGAGTCCGGCGCGCAGTATTATCTTCGGCATTGCAAAGCGGGTTCGTCTCCAAATTCTGTGTACCTATCGAAATAATGTCCGGTTTCTTGTGAATGTTGCACTCCTTGGCTTCTACGCCCAATAATGGCCACTTTCCACGCGTCGAGCGAATGTGAAGAGCCAGGGTGTTTTCACATTTACCCCCCTAGCTGTGTGAATGAGCCGCCTATTTAAAAGACGAGGATTCAGATCCAAATCACACCATCCTCCCTCGGCGCGCCTTCATCGGAGCGCACCCAACAGAGATCCATTCCATCATGGCCGGTCGACGCAGCTCCTCCTCTCGCACCCCTAGCTCCAAGTCTGGAGATTGGGAGAGATGTTCCATCCCGCACAGCAAATTAGTGATGCTTCAGTCCAAGGGATTTCTTCCCCCGGCGTGCACGGTCCCGGTTCAGGTCGGGCTTGCCACCTATAATGGCGGAGAGCAAGCAGAGAGCCTCCCCAATCCCTCCAAGGGAGAATGGGTATGCCTTGTCCCTTATTTGGTAAGAGGGCTCGGATTCCAAATTCATCCGTTTCTCCGGGGGCTCCTGGATTTCTACGGCCTCCAGTTGCACAACCTTATGCCTGCCTCCATGCTGCATATCGCGGGATTCGTAGCCCTTTGCGAGTTATTTTTGGGCTATGAGGCTCATTTCGCTCTGTGGAAGAAGTTGTTATGCCTTGTGCCCCGCTCTCAGAAGGGGTCAATATATCAAGTGGGCGGAGCCGAAGTGTGGCATGTTGCCGGGACCGGATACCTGTCCGGAACCCCAAAGGAGACGTCCAAAGACTGGCCTTCAGAATGATTTTATATAGAAGACGTCCCCCTCCCGGATCCTATTCGGATCGGCCTTCCTGAGTTCCACAACGCCCCTTTGAAGAAGCGCTGGAGCTGGCGTCCACGGAGCCCCCTGGAGGAACATGACAGGGACGTTCTTTACCTGATGAGCCGGATAAGTTTTTTAGCTCGATGCGGATTGACGATGATCGAGGTCATGGCCATATGTATCATGCGGGGGGTGCAGCCGCTTCAGTACAGAGGTCACCCCATGTGGTATTTCAACGGGGAGGATGACGCCACCCTCTACGGCCGTAAAGGGCCGGGATCGGTTGCTGATCTAACAAAGATCTTATCCACTTTGTACAAGGGAAGAGGAGGAATTAGTTTGTGTCAATCCGCAGGGAGGATTTTCTATGTACAATCCTTCGAGCTGGGTAAGCGGAGACCTTTTCTCGCCCATACGTTTCATATTTCCGTAGTTAAATACTCAGTCTAGCGATTTCTACGCAGGAGCTGCGCCAGGCTGTAAGGGAGATGAACAACCCCCTCCTCAACCCGAGGACCCTGGATGGTCCCTCGACCCGGCCTCCCAAGAGGATCCGGACATATCTGTGGAGCTGATCGATGGGGTGTTTTACCAATCGAGCGATGATAATGCCTTGGTGGCCATTACGGTCGATTACCCTAGGCTAGTTCCAGCCTCACAGGTGACTGAGACCGAAGTCCCAACACTTCAAAAAGGGATTCGTCCTTACGTGTTTTTGATCGCCGTATAATAGCCGTGTTTTGCAGGGGAGGTCCTCGAGGCAGAAGGCCGAGCCTGCGGCGAGTGGCCAACAAGGGGCCGCGAGGCTAGGCAGGCTGAAAAGACCCGCAGTCCGGATTGAGACACCGGCACAGCGGTACGGCGCGCCGTCTTTATTGCAAGACATTATTCTCAGAGGCATATTAACGCCCATGCCTTCTTTTCAGGAAAAAGAGCGCTCGCCGGACTATACCCGGAGAGGCTACCAATCACACCTCCACAGGCCAGGCTCCAAGGCCGGATTCAGAGGCGGGAACGAATACAAGGCGTGCGTCGGGTGCTCCTCCGGTAGAGGATGCGGACAAACTGTCCGCCACCCATTCCGAGGTGGAAAGTGCCATGAACCACAGGCGTCGCCGGACTATTCTTCGTGACGCGTGTTTCTCCCAATAGGCATTGGATGCCTTTAACTCGGGAGACGTGCACATCCGTGCCGCTCAAGATGGTCTAGCCAGAGCTACGGAGCAGTATGTAAAAGACATACGGGTGAGAAAATTTGGTGATTATATGTACCAGTAGCCCCTGAGACTTGAAACAGTTAGGATAACTGATTTAAGGATCATTTGTTATGCAGGTTCTTACAGAAAAGAATACTCAACTGTCCCAGGAGCTGGAAGAGTGCAAAGCCCAACTTCAGGCCGCACTGGCCGTAGCAGGGGAGCCCAAAGAGACCCCCTCTGGTAACATATCCTTCAACTGATAAGTATCATATAGAATGCGGCGTGTATGCAGATCTGACGATAAAATTGCAGATGACACTGGAGTAAATCCGGATAAGCAACAGCTCCAACACCAGCTGAAGGCCGGTGAGAACGTGCTTACGAGGGTGAGGCAGGAGAAAATGGATCTCCAAGATGCCAACACCAAGCTGGGCGTGGAACTACAAGATGTTCGCGCCCAACTATCGGACTCTGTTAAGGAAAATCGGCGGCTTCGACGCGGCATATTTAGTAAGTGCTTGAATGAACTTTGAAAAAGAGTTCGGCGAGGAAGCTGGCTGACAAAGTTATGTCTGTAGGTATGCTAACAGGTCGTCCTGCCGAGGAAATGCCCGGTTCAACGGGTGACCTTCTTCCCGAGCTCTCACAGCTGCATGAACGAGTTCGGCAGGTGATGCAAGGCGTCGCCCAGGCCTTGTGGCCATCCGTCTCCATACCCAAAGGCCTTGGAGAGCTTGCAGAAAAGCTGAAGGGAGCACAGCAGCACTTCCGATTATGGAAGATATCGGCCTGCCGTCAGGGCGCTAGGGAAGCCTGGGCAATGGTGAAGACACGGTACACGAAGGCTGACCCGAACCACATGGCCGAAGTCGGACCTGTGGGGCCTGATGGGAAGGAGATCCCTGTGAGCTTAGTGTACGACCAAGTAGAATTAGCCGCAAAGTATTCCCAACAAGACTGTAGACTAGACAGCCTATTGGCTGGTATTGAAGAGGAATTCAACCAGTCAAATTGACTGTGTAATTTTAAAGTGACATGTGTAATGCCTTCTTGCCGGATTGCAGATCGTTTGTCGTGGCAGACCTTTTCGCTTCAACGTCGGGACCCAACAGTCCGGAGTGTGTTGGCATTCTGGGAACGGGGGTCCCCAGACTCGCCTGCCTGCGGCCTGCGGCGTGGCTCAAAGGGGGCCCGGCACGGCCCATCTTCATCAACACAAGACTCAAGACCCTCGCGAGGGGCCAAGCCTCGCGGGGCGGGTGACGTGGAGCTTCCTCAGGCACGGCCTCGTCAGGCTGGCTCACGAGGAGGCGGAGAAATCAAGGCGGGGTACCTCGCGAGGTGCCCGTGACGCAAGCCATGACGACTCAGGGCGCCAGGCGGGTGCCAGCCCGCGCAACGTCCTCCTTTCCTCTTTGGTGCAAAGGGAGCAAGCGTAGCAGCGGAGTACCGATGCATCAGGCAAAGGTTGCCATTTCGGTGCAATGAGACCAAGACCAGGAGGACTACGAGACAGAGGTCACCGTGGAGCCCAAGACGGCGTCATCACCAGAGCTTTGTGTAGGCGAAGACTACTTTTGTCAGGATAGCTGATACTTGCTGTCCCCCTTCAAATTAGCCCGCCATTGTTGGCTCCCTTCCTGCTCAATATTTGGGAAGAGGACCAGGGCCTCTATAAATAGGACCAGCCGCCCACAGAGCAAGGGGTTGGTTGGAGAAAAGGAAGGGGAGGCTCGATAGAGAGGTTGGAAGCATAGAGAGAGAGAGAGAGAGAGAGAGAGAGAGAGAAAGGTGGCTGAACTCCTCCCAGCAGTTCATTGCCCCAGCCAAGAGCAGACCCTCGCGAGGTTGTTCTTCCTTGTATTGTTCATCATCATCAGCCCCAAGAGGCAATCCACCCACCGCACACTCGAGTAGGGTATTACACCACAACGGTGGCCCGAACCAGTATAAACCTTGTGTCTCTTGTGCAGTTCTTTTAGTAGTCTAGATCCTTGCGAGACGGAGAGGTAGAAGACGTAATCTTCGCACGCACCCTAGAGTTCGAACCTTAAGGGTCTGCCGGAACCCGAAATCCGACATTTGGCGCGCCAGGTAGGGGTGCGCCGGAATTCGTCTTCCACCGCTCCGTGCCCCGTCGCATCGTCATCACCATGCCCGGCGATCAGGAGGGCAACCCTGACCCATGGGCTGCGTGGCCCTCCCGCGCGGAACCGCTTGCCTCGGGCGACCCCGTGCCCCAGGCAGCTCACGGTCCACAGGGCGCTGCGGGCCGCGGGTGACGTGGATAGACTTCGACAACTCTTACATCGCGGCAGGCACGGTCGGTAGAAAGGGCCTCCAATCACGTCGTGACCACGACACCATACACCCGCCGGGAGCGGGCGAACTCGAGGGCCGCGCTCACGGTGGCCAGAGAGCTGCTGCGGTGCAGACTACTGGAGGGCGGCCACGACATGCTGCTGGAGCGAGTGGCGGAGCTCCTGGGCTTCGCCGCCTCGGGGGCTCACCCCTTCTCCACCCAGCTCCCATCTCAAGCCCAGGGCGACCCGTGCGGGGGCTCCGCGCGTGCCCGCGGGATCCAAGGCTACTCCGACGCCAACGAAGCTGTCAGCACCAGACCGGCGGCGGCGCTGCCCCCGCCCCCAGCCCGTGAAGAAGAAGGACTCAACGCGACCCGCGGCCCCAGTGGGCGGCCGCGCTGCCACCCCGCAGTGGGCGTGACAGGCGGGACCGCGTGGCATGCGGGGAATTACGGCGTGGCATTCGGGATGACAGCACCGGAGGAATACGTGCCCCTCATGATGGACCAAGGACACCCCCACGAGAATGGACAAGGCTCGCTCCTCAATCCAAGCTGGGGGGACGAGGCACTAGAAGCCGAGCCTTTCCAGGAGCCCCGGAACGGTCCCACTGGCCACGCTGGAGGCAACAATTATCGGGCACCGCTGATTCTTCGGGAGCAGGTATACGCTAACCATGGATCACAGGAGGTGCAGGTCGCCGCAGCAAGCAGCTGCCCCGCTCCCACAGTCTCCTACCCCTCGGGAGGAGGGCATAGGGGGCTGCAGGAGAGGGGCCGAGATCCGACATCACCACCGCGGCGTTCGGAGCAAGGTGTTCTCAGGAGGTAGGCCCTCTGCTGGGGAGGTGCCTCAGGGCCTGCCCCTGGCGGAGGACCCGTGGTCGTCGGGGGAACCGCTGGCGACCGCTCTACCCCATCGGGCAGCGTCCTGGGTTCCGGTCATCGCTGATGGCACTAGAGTGTGGCGCAAGGCGGGGCCCTCGTCTGGCGATATGAAGCAAGGCCAGTACTTGTGAAGAAGGCCCGGTGCCTGTGAAGCTCGCCGCCCCGTGACACTCTCACGTAATAATGAGTGGGGCTGTACACGCCCCGGAGTCTCAGGGGTGCCGGCCTCAGGCCCTGGTCCTCCCTCCCACGCCCAGTGGACAGCACTTAGCTCCGCACTGGTGAGAAGACGTCCAAGACTAGATTAGGTGCCGGACGCGGCCTTTTGTCCACTTTCATTGCCTTTCCCTTTGGCTGTATCTTTTCCCCCGCTGGATTTAAGTTGGATTCGAATTTGACATTTGCGTGTGTTCGGGGAAGGGGTGCTTATTCTCGTTCGAGACATTTCTCGCGTTCTGGTTACCGCTTCGCCACATCTGCCTCCCCTCGCGAGCCCCTCGCGAGTCGGGTCAGGCCTGGCTCATGCGCAACCCAAACTGCCGCTGTTGCTCCCTCTCGGGAGGATTTTCGGGTGCCTGCGGAGGTTGTCCTGTTTGGAAAAGGCCCAGAGCCTGTGAAGCAAGGCGAGTGCATGGGAAGCTATTGTGTTTTGGAAAAGGCCCAGAGCCTGTGAAGCAAGGCAAGTGCCTGTGAAGCTATTGCGTTTTGGAAAAGGCCCAGAGCCTGTGAAGCAAGGCGAGTGCCTGTGAAGCTATTGCGTTTTGGAAAAGGCCCCGAGCCTGTGAAGCAAGGCGAGTGCATGTGAAGCTATCGCGTTTTGGAAAAGGCCCAGAGCCTATGAAGAAGGCCAATGCCTGTGAAGCCGTCGCATTTGGGAAAAGGCCCGGAGCCTGTGAAAAAGGCCAACGCCTGTGAAGCTCCCCGCCGGCGACACTCTCATATCCTACGGATTCAACTAAAGAACACCCAAGACGTCACGCCCTCCCACAGGCTGCTTCGGGGCTTGCGCGAAAGAAAGGTAAACCAGCCAACCACTAGGCGCGGGCGCTCGTGCAATATGACAACTACCAATAGGATGAACACAGGTTTTACATGAGGGGCTTCCCCTCCCAAAATGCTCTCACAGCCATCAGGTCAAAAACCTGAGTTCTATTCGTGCAGGGTAAAAAAGACAGGAGCGATACACACTCAGTCGGACCAATCCCCCAATGCATCCTCGGAAGCACCTCCTGAGTCGTCGCTGGCGTCGCCGAACTCGCCATCATTGTCTGCATCGCCACCAGCGGTGACAGGGCCGTTCGCCGCACCGCCCTCGTCAGCAGCCACGATCACGTCGTCATCGTCCGAAGCAAAGGCCCTGACAAGGGCGTCCATGTTGTCTTCCACCCAGTGCGCCAGATCGCCTCGGACGGCCTGGGAACTGGGGCGATGACAGCGTCAAAATCGAAGTGGGAATCCATGTTCAGGAGATGACTGAAGACACGGGAAAAGGAGCGCCCGAGCAGGGCGCAGCTCCTCTCTTCCACCAACCTGTCGGCCCTGGCCGACCGCGCCTCAAAGCTGCATCACCACGGCGGTGAAGAACTGAAGGTTGCCAGCATAGTTGGTTGTGTGCGGCTCGCCAACAGCCGCCTCACAGACGTTGCCCAAGGCTGCGCTAGCTCTCTCCCGGAGCGTGGCGAGCATGGGGCCGTGCACGTGCTCCAGGACCTGCCACTGACATATCTCATCCACGTTCTGGCGCGCGACGCCCTCAGCCTCCTCCACCCGCTGGCGAAGACGGAGCATCTCGGCCTGGGAGGCGGCTAACTCCCCTTGCGCTACCTCAAGGGCGGCCCGGGAGGCGTCGGCCAGCCGCGTCGCCTTCTCTCGCTTGACCCTCAAGGCTGCGGTCCTCCCTTCAGCTTCGACCCGGATCAACTCCAGCCTCCCCTCGAACTCGCGCTCGAGGTGTTGGCGCGCCATCGCCACCCGATGTCCGACCTCTTCTAGGACACAAGCTTCCCATGCGGCGACATCGTCCTCCGCCTGCGTCACCAAGCGCTCCCTCGTCTCCAGCCGCTCATACTCGCGGGTGCGTTCGGCAGCTTCCAGTGTCAATGCTTCTTCACGCTTCTAGAGCTCAGCTGGGTCGCCAGAGGCCACCCGCATCGATGCAAGGGCCAACTCGCACAGCTCCACTTGCTCCGCCAGTGAGTGGCACCAGGCCAGGAGCTCCCGAGCCCGCTCCTCCGCCGCCTCTCGCCGTCGGTCAGCTCTCCGCGCCTCCTCGGTAGCCTGGGATCGGGCCACCCGAGAGGCCTCTAGCGACGCCTTCGCCTCTTCATCGTCAAGATCACGCTGACGGCGCGCGAGGACGATGGCGGCCTCCAGCTCACGCCTCCCTGCAGCCAGGCGCAGGCCCTCGGCCTCCAGGCGCGTGTCTTCGTCAGCAAGCTCCTCCCCAAGCAGGTTCACCGCGTCAGTCGCCCTTCGAAGGAACCCTTGGCGGTGAGCGTGGCGCTCCCGGGCGCACTCGAGCACGTCTTCCACACCATCATCAGCCCCAAGCAAGCACCGGGGGCCCCGAATCATCGTTCCCCCTCCGGGCAGGGGGCTGGGGGCTGGCACCCTCGCGAGGGCCGGGCGCGCCGCACCAGAAGCCCAGCCTGGAGCCAGCCCGTCTCCAGATGAAGGGCGCAGGGGGCGCTTCAACCAGTCGCAGTCCGTGACCAGACGAGAAGCCCACGGCAGGCTGGCTATGCCTCGAGAGGGCCCGCGAAGGAAAATCGGGGGGAATGAAGGCCGCGGTGCACCTCGGGAAGGTCCACCCCTTCGATCGCCCTCACCACAAGGGAAGAGCTGCTCGGAGCACTTGAGGACGGTAGAGGGGGCGAAGCCAAAGGAGGCGGCACCTCGGCTACTTCTGCGAGCTCGGCCAGAAGGGGCTTGCGGAGCAAGGATCAGTGAAAGCAACAAGATCAGGAACCAGAAAGGGAGAAGACTTACTCGTCAGTGGCGAAGTACTTCCTGCGCTTCAGCACGCTACAAGGGAAGTCATCACCCAGGGCCTCCCTTTTCCTCCGGAGGGCCTCAAAGTCCACGCGGAAGCGGCCCAGGAGAAGAGCGCAAGGGTCAACCTACGACGAAGACGGAGCATCGAAGCGATCCGCGTCAGGGGCGCCTGCTTAGCGCGTGCCGCCAATCACCTTGCCAGAAGACGCGGCTGGGGCCTCAGAGGCCTCAGCCCCGGGCACTGGGAGCGGCTGCTTGCCACCCTCAGCCTCAGCAGCATGGGTCCCAGGAGTTGTCCCCTCGAGAGCACCACCCGGCGCTATCACCTCATCGGGAGCCCCCTCGGCCTCCGGCGCCGCATGCCTCCCTGCTCCGCCACTTGAGGAGGAGTCGCCTTGGCCGATTGGAAGGGCAGTCACCACCACTGGATTCTCACGAGGTCCCTGGAGGCCGGCGGGACGCAGCCCCCACTCATCAAAGACGGGCATCTGCTTCACGAAGTCGACCCTGCTCTGGCAGAGATACAGCAAGGTTGACCCTGCTCTATCGGACGCTGTCGGGGTTGGGGTCCCCGGCCAAGGTCAAGAGCGCCGTCTTTAGCACCTCAGGAGCCAGGTCCTCTTCCTGGAGCCTCATGTTATCCTCGCACCCACGGAAGGCCCACATCCGGCGAGAGTGGCGCTGAAGGGGAGCAACACGGCATAACAGAAACTCCTTCACCACCTTGGGCGCTATCACGCCAAGCGACCTCAAGAGCGCGACGCGGCGCCAGATGAAGACGAGCCGGGGGCTCTTGAGCGTCTCCTGGCCCCAACCCGAATTGGGGACCGCAGGCGAGGCCGGCTCCGATAGCAGGGGGCTGGGCACCCCTGCATCCACATACAGCCACCGCTCGCGGAACCCAACCGCGGGCAGGGGGAGCTTGAAGTCGATCCCAGAGGCTGTTGTCTCAGGCTCGGCGGCGAAGCTCACGCACGCCCAGCATTGGGTAGGGTCGACAAGATGCAGCGAGAAGAAGTGGCGCAGCAAGGCAACCGAAGGAGGGATTCCCACCATGGCTTCGCAAACGAAGGCGAAGACCGAAAGGAGGATGATTGACTCAGGACTTCGGTGCATCATGTGGATCTGATAATGGGAGAGCACGGCATTGAAGAAATCAGAAAAGGGGGGAACTAGACCCGCCCACAGGGCGTCGTCAAAACATGGGACCTCGGTAGCTATCCTGTCGATGGAGAAGTGGGGCGCGGGCCAGGCCGTCGTCCTCCCGCACTCATTGAAGATGGTGGCCAGAGCCAAGCTGACCTTTCCCAGGCACTCTTGATCGAGTATGGTCGATCGGCCAACGGCGGGGGCCACCGAGGGTGGCACACAAGACGGAGGCATGGGTTTCTTCCCTCTCTCCTTCTTCGTCGGAGCCATGGCGATGGGAAGGAGGGGGAAGATTCGAGATTGGATTGGAAGCAGGAGCTGGCGTTCGAAGGGAGGAAGAACAGGGGACGCTCGAGCAAGAGGAAGGGGAGCGGCTGTGTACAACTACAAGTCCGCCTAGCAGGGCGCGGAATAAGGGGGCGTGGGGGAACAGTGCCGCCCACGTCCAATCAACCGCCACGCGGCGCCCAAGGCCGCAGGCTGTTAGGGCCCGCGGCGCTTCGCCCATGCCCTTTCGCCTCTCAGCACGGCCAAGTCCAGACGCGCCTTGGGCCCGGGGGCTACTGTCGGTGTTCTGGGAACGGGGGTCCCCAGACTCGCCTACCTGCAGCCTGCGGCGTGGCTCAAAGGGGGCCCGGCACGGCCCATCTTCATCAACACAAGACTCAAGACCCTCGCGAGGGGCCAAGCCTCGTGGGGCGGACGACATGGCCTCGTCAGGCTGGCTCACGAGGAGGCGGAGAAATCAAGGCGGGGTACCTCGCGAGGTACCCGTGACGCAAGCCATGACGACTCAGGGCGCCAGGCGGGTGCCAGCCCGCACAGCGTCCTCCTTTCTTCTTTGGTGCAAAGGGAGCAAGCGCAGCCACGGAGTACCGAGGCATCAGGCAAAGGTTGCCATTTCGGTACAACGAGACCAAGACCAGGAGGAGTACGAGATGGAGGTCACCGTGGAGCCCAAGACGGTGCCATCACCATAGCTTTGTGCAGGCGAAGACTACTTTTGTCAGGATAGCTGATACTTGTTGTCCCCCTTCAAATTAGCCCGCCATTGTTGGCTCCCTTCCCGCTCAATATTTGGGAAGAGGACCAGGGCCTCTATAAATAGGACCAGCCGCCCACAGAGCAAGGGGTTGGTTGGAAAAAAGGAAGGGGAGGATCGATAGAGAGGTTGGAAGCATAGAGAGAGAGAGAGAGAGAGAGAGAGAGAAAGGTGGCTGAACTCCTCCCAGCAGTTCATTGCCCCAGCCAAGAGCAGACCCTCGCGAGGCTGTTCTTCCTTGTATTGTTCATCATCATCAGCCCCAAGAGGCAATCCACCCACCGCACACTGGAGTAGGGTATTACACCACAACGGTGGCCCAAACCAGTATAAACCTTGTGTCTCTTGTGCAGTTCTTTCAGTAGTCTAGACCCTTGTGAGACGGAGAGGTAGAAGTCGTAATCTTTGCGCGCACCCCAGAGTTCGAACCTTAAGGGTCTGCCGGAACCCGAAATCCGACAGAGTGTATCCGAATACCCTCTCGGTTATGTAAGAACCGAGGCATGCGTGGAGACCAGGCGTAGGGGTCATTAGTGCTTTATCAGACAAGTGCCCAACTAGTAATGTTATATTACATGGGTAGTAAGAAACATCTTCGAGGGAGAATAGTTCCGTTAAGGGTTCCTTTCCCTGGGTAAGCATGCCCTAAAGTGCATGTCTGAACTGTGATAAGAAGCGCAGGAAAATCATCTGGGGGCAGATATGGATAATAAAAGTCATCTTTTGTTCACCGACTGAATATTCCCTTAAGAATGCTAGCTTTCGGCTTCACCCAGTCTGAGGTACACGCTCGGCTGACCCGGCGGTAACAATCGCAGAGGTGCTCCCCTTATGCCCTAGATGAATTAACGGGAACGTAGGGCATAAATACAAGAGCCAGGCAACCTAGCTTGGCCAAAACTTAAGTCATATCAATGCATATAATGGTGAAAAAGGTACATGCGGAAGTATAACACATGTGTTGGGCGTGAGGCCCTGGTAAATAAATTAAGCTTCTGTGAAAGAAGCCCCCAGGTATGAAGAGTGCGGCTAGCGCATCTGTAATGTACGAGTGAGGCCCAAGGTGACCCTTGAAGGCCTAAAAAATAAAAGAAAGGAAGGGAAACAAGACAGATGATGCATATGCAGAAAATGGACAAAGGGAGGGGACTAACATAGAGTCCGGTGCTAAGCGTAGAATCTTCAAAGCCTGGCTACGTTCCATGGGTTCGACTCGAGTCGACTAGTCGATGCATCCCGCAGTTGGTATGATCCACCGGTCAGAACTTGGTTGATGATGAAGGGACCTTCCCATTTGGGCTCGAGCTTGTTCTTTTTCTTATCCGGCAGCCATAGAACTAGTTCGCCAATGTTATAAGTTTTGGCCCGTACTTCTCTGCTTTGAGATTTGCGAGCCTGTTGCTGGTAAAATGCGGAACAGGCTTTGGCTACGTCGCGCTATTCCTCCAAGGTGTCCAGACTGTCCTGCCGATCGAGCTCGGCTTCTCTTTCTTCGTACATGCGCACTCGAGGTGAGTCATGAATTATGTCACAGGGCAGGACTGCCTCTGGCCCGTACACCATAAAAAATGGTGTATATCTGGTACTACGATTCGGCGTGGTCCGTAGCCCCCAGAGTACGGAGTTGAGCTCCTCTACCCAGTGCGTGTCAGACTCCGTTAAGGAGCGCACTAATCTGGGTTTGATGCCGCTCATTATAAGCCATTTGCTTGTTCGACTTGTCCGTTGGTTTGTGGGTGATAGACTGAAGCATAATAAAGCTTGATGCCCATTTTGCTGCACCAGAGTTTTACCTCGTCGGCCATGAAGTTCGTGTCGTTATCAGTGATGATGCTGTGGGGGACGCCGTAATGGTGTACAACCCCGGATATGAAATCTATCACCGGTCCGGATTTGGCTGTTTTAACCGGTTTAGCCTCTATCCATTTGGTGAATTTGTCCACCATGACCAATAAGTATTTTTTCTTGTGGGTTCCCCCTTTAAGGGGTCCAACCATGTCAAGCCCCCAGACAGCAAAGGGCCATGTAATGGGGATTGTTTGGAGGGCGGTGGGTGGCACGTGGCTTTGATTTGCAAAGAGCTGGCAACCGGCGCAACATTGGACCAAGTCCTGTGCATCTGCCCGGGCCGTTGGCCAATAGAATCCTGTACGGAAGGCCTTGCTTACAAGAGCTCGGGCTGCAGCGTGATGACCGCCGAGTCCGGCGTGAATCTCTGCCAAAAGGTTCCGCCCTTCCTCTTCGGAGATGCACCTTTGAAGGACACCAGTAGCGCTTTTTTTGTACAATTCTCCCTCATGGACCCTGTAGGCCTTGGATCGCCGCACTATGCAGCGTGCCTCATTTTGGTCCTCCGGAATAGTTAGGTAGGCTAGGAATGGTTCTGTCCACGGGGCAATAATGGTCATTATTTCGTGCGCTGAATGTGTTATTTCGGTGGCGGAGCCTCCGATTGTGTCAGAGAGTTCGGTATCGGGTATGTTGGCCGAGTCTGGACTGTTGTTACCGGTGTCCCCTTCCCATGCTACGAATGGCTTGAAGAGCCGTTCCAGAAATATGTTGGGAGGGACTGCGTCGCATTTTGCGCCGATGCGGGCAAGGATATCCGCCGCCTGATTGTTTTCCCGAGCCACATGGTGAAATTCGAGCCCCTCGAACCGAGCTGACATTTTTAGGATGACATTGCAATAAGCTGCCATTTTCAGATCCTTGGCATCAAAGTCTCCATTTATTTGGGATATCGCGAGGTTCGAAACCCCGCGCACCTCTAGGCGTTGAATGCCCATGGATACTGCCATCCGGAGACCATGTAGAAGGGCCTCATATTCGGCTGTGTTGTTGGAGTCTGTATACATTACCTGTAGTACGTATTGAACGGTATCTCCTGTTGGGGACGTCAGAATGACGCCAGCCCCCAGACCAACCAACATTTTGGAGCCGTCGAAGTGCATGATCCAGTTTGAATATGTGCCATACTCTTTAGGGAGTTCGGCTTCCGTCCACTCAGCGACGAAGTCAGCCAAAACTTGGGACTTAATGGCTCACTGTGGCTTGTAAGTTATGTCGAACGGGAGGAGCTCAATGGCCCATTTGGCAATCCGGCCTGTCGCGTCACGGTTGTTTATAATATCGTTAAGTGGCACTTCCGAGGCTACCGTTATCGAACACTCTTGAAAGTAGTGTCGGAGCTTCCGGGATGCCATAAATACCGCGCATGCTATCTTTTGATAATGCGGGTACCGTGATTTGCATGGAGTAAGGACAATGGACACATAGTAAACCGGCTTTTGAAGGGGGAATTTGTGTCCGTCCACTTCTCGCTCGACGACGAGCACTGTGCATACTACTTGATGAATTGCCGCAATGTATAATAGCATAGGTTCGCCAATGTTTGGCGCGGCCAAGACCGGGTTTGTTGCCAATATGGCTTTTATTTCGTTGAGTCCGGCCGTGGCAGCATCCGTCCACTCGAAGTGTTCGGTGCGCCGGAGGAGGCGATAAAGGGGTAATACCTTTTCTCCCAAGCAGGAGATAAAGCGGCTTAGAGCCGCCACGCATCCAGTCAATTTTTGTATTTGTTTGAGGTCTGTTGGGGTAGCCAACTGTGACAACGCTTGGATTTTGGCTGGATTAGCTTCAATACCTCTACTGGAGACAATGAATCCCAGGAGCTTTCCGGCTGGTACGCCGAAAATGCATTTTTCTGGATTGAGCTTGATGTCGTATGTTCGGAGGTTGTCGAATGTGAGCCTCAAGTCGTCTACTAGAGTTTCGACATGCTTGGTTTTAACGACCACGTCGTCTATGTATGCCTCCACTATTTTGCCGATCTAGTTTGCCAGACATGTCTGAATCATGCGTTCATATGTTGCGCTGGCGTTTTTGAGCCTGAAGGGCATTGTGTTGAAGCAGAATGGGCTGTATGGTGTGATGAATGCCGTTTCGGCTTGGTCTGGCTCTGCCATTTTAATTTGATGATAGCCGGAGTATGCGTCGAGGAAACACAATGAATCATGTCCTGCGGTAGCATCAATGATTTGATCGATGCGGGGGAGGGGGAAGGGATCCTTTGGGCAGGCCTTGTTAAGGTCCTTAAAATCGACGCACAAGCGCCAGGATTTGTCCTTCTTTGGTACCATCACCAGGTTTGCTAGCCAGTCCGGATGTTTTATGTCTCTGATGAATCCGGCCTCCAATAGCTTGGCTAGTTCCTCTCCCATGGCTTGTCTCTTAGGTTCGGAGAAACGTCGAAGAGCCTGCTTGACTGGCTTGAATCCTTTTAGGATATTTAGGCTGTGCTCAGCCAGCCTGCGTGGGATTCCTGGCATGTCTGAAGGGTGCGAGGCAAAAATGTCCTAGTTCTCACGTACGAACTCTCACAGTGCGGCATCGACATCAGGGTTTAATTGTGCCCTGATGGAATCTGTTTTTGTAGGGTCCGTTGGATGTAGTTGGAATTTGACTATTTCGTCTGCCGGTTTAAAGGAGGTGGACTTGGATCTTTTATTGAGTATCATGTGTCCCTGTTCACCGTGGAGTGCAGCGCAGTTAGTTCCTCGGCCGCTAGGGCTTCGGATAGTGCCTCAAGGGCTAGTGCGGCTGTCTTATTTTTGGCGCGGAGTGCTATGTCCGGATCACTAGCAAGAGTGATGATTCTGTTGGGCCCGGGCATTTTGAGCTTCATGTACCCGTAATGGGGTATGGCTTGGAAGATTGTAAACGC
Source organism: Triticum dicoccoides (assembly GCF_002162155.2). Taxonomy (NCBI): domain Eukaryota; kingdom Viridiplantae; phylum Streptophyta; class Magnoliopsida; order Poales; family Poaceae; genus Triticum; species Triticum dicoccoides. Next base: position 279,109,233 of record NC_041390.1, read on the forward strand.
CTCCCGCACTAGTAGAGCGTGGTATCCGCTGCTGAACGGGGCCACTTGGAATGTAATTTCCTCGGACCTGTAATTATCCGGCATGCCGAATACCACATCTAGTGTGATTTTCCCAGCACAGCGTTCTTCCCGGCTGGGAATGATTCCTCTGAAGGTTGTGCTACTTTGCTCAATGCGGCTCTAGTCTATTTCCATCTTTTGAAGAGTTTCCTCATAGATGAGGTTTAATCCGCTGCCGCCGTCCATGAGTACCTTGGTGAGTCGAAAGCCGTCCACGATTGGACTGAGGACCAGTGCGGCTGGTGCTCGGGCTGTTCGGAATTTGGGTTTGTCATTGGCATTGAAGGTAATGGTCGTGTCACCCCAAGGTTTTATTTCTGCTACGTGGCAGATTTCGGCCATGTTGCGGAGTGTTTGCTTGCGTCTATTATTTGATGCGAAGGTCTCGAAGACCATTAACATCGTATTGTTTTCCACGGGATGGTGCTCTGTGGTATTTGGGAGGAGTAGATCCTCACCACTTTTGGCCACCTGCCGAAGTATCCAACATGCTCTAAGGCTGTGTGTTGGTATTGCATCCGATGTACTATGAATTTTGCAGGGTCCGTTGAGCCATCCCTCCATTACGATGCCTTGCCCCGTAGAGGGCTTTTGCTTTTTGGTAGTTAACCCAGGTGTCTTATGATAATGCACCCTTTTATTTCGGACTGGGTTTGTGTTCAGGGCCGGATTATCCCAAAATTTTATTTCGCTTTTCCAGGCGCTTTCCATCGCCCAGTACTTTCGTACTATGGGCGCCAAGTCGGCAAAGCGTGTAATTTCGCGGCGACTTATGGCATTGAGGATTCCCTTCTCCATGCAATTATTGCAGAAGAATGAAATTGTGTCTTCCTCGCGGCAGTCCTTTATCCTGTTCATGACCAGGAGGAATCTGGCCCAGTAATGGTGTGCTGTTTCTTCGGGCTCTTGCCTAATTTGGGATAGATCGCGTATGTTTGGGTGGGTGGGTGGAATTGAATCCGAATCCTCACACAATCTGAGACTCAGGGGCCAAGGAGTTTCCGAACTCGGAAGTTTGGATTCTTGGATGTTTTCCAATAAATCTAGCCCGCTGCCTGATTCTAGGTTCAGGCCTTGAGTGACGTCCTTCCCTCCGCGGGTATCCGGCTTGGAGGGATCAGGAATTCGGACATAGCTAGTCCTTAAGATAGATGAAGGGTTGCCGCATTGTTCCTCCAGCACTGCAATGTGATGGGTGACCTGGGGTGAGTTGATCTCTCTCAGATCGGGTTTAGACTCAATTTGATCATAGTCTGTAGCGACTCCTAGGGTGGCGATGTGATCCAAGAGCTCATTCAGGGAAGAGAGCTCCATTGGATCTAACTGCTCGGCGAGTTCCGAGTTGACGTGAAGATTGCTTTCGATGACCCAAGAAGTCATCATCGGCGCAGCGGCCGAACAGGTGGTCATAAGAAAACCACCTAGCCGGAGAGTTTGGTCGATAGCCAAAGCTCCCTCAGCAACAGTGGCATCTTTAAAGACGGGATGAGACATCCTTCCTGATGGCGACGGCACAGCGGAACTCTCAGTGAAAGCACCAATGTCGGTGTCAAAACCGGCAGATCTCGGGTAGGGGGTCCTGAACTGTGCGTCTAGGCAAGATGGTAACAGGAGGCAGAGGACACGATGTTTTACCCAGGTTCGGGCCCTCTTGATGGAGGTAAAACTCTACGTCTTGCTTGATTGATATTGATAAAATGGGTAGTACAAGAGTAGATCTACCATGAGATCAGAGAGGATAAACCCTAGAAGATAGCCTACAGTATGATTGTATGTTATGGTTGTTGTCCTACGGACTAAAACCCTTCGATTTATATAGACACCGGAGAGGGTTAGGGTTACACAAGGTCGGTTACAAAGGAGGAGATATCCATATCCGTATTGCCTAGCTTGCCTTCCACGCCAAGTAGAGTCCCATCTGGACACGAGTCGAAGTCTTCAATCTTGTATCTTCATAGCCCCACAGTCTGGCCAATGGACATTCCGGCTGTCCGGAGACCCCATAATCCGGGACTCCCTCACCTGGGTTCTCCATTCATCAAGTGAGCTAATGTCAAAAAGCCTCTTCTCACCGGCAAGTTTGAAGTCATAGTTGAGCTCTTTAATAGCCCAATATGCCTTATGTTCTAATTCAAGAGGTAAGTGACATGCTTTACCACAAACCATTTTATACGGAGATATACCCATAGGATTTTTATATGCAGTTCTATAGGCCCATAATGCATCGTCAAGTTTCTTGGACCAATTCTTTCTAGATCTATTGACAGTCTTTTGCAAAATTAATTTAAGCTCTCTATTGCTAAGTTCTACTTGACTACTAGACTGTGGATGATGTGGAGATGTAATTCTATGATTAACATCATACTTAGCAAGCATTTTACGAAAAGCATCATGAATGAAATGTGAACCACCATCAGTCATTAAGTATCTAGGGACTCCAAATCTCAGAAAAATAACTTCTTTAAGCATCTTAGTAGAGGTGTTATGATCAGCACTACTAGTTGGAATAGCTTCTACCCACTTAGTAACGGAATCAACAGCAACTAAAATATGTGTATACCCATTAGAGGAAGGAAACAGTCCCATATAATCAAAGCCCCAAACATCAAATGGTTCAATAACAAGTGAATAATTCATAGGCATTTCTTGACGTCTACTAATATTACCAATTGTTTGACATTCATCACAAGAAAAAAACAGACTTACGGGCATCCTTGAAGAGAGTAGGCCAATAAAAACCGGATTGCGGTACCTTATGTACAGTTCTATCTCCAACATGGAATCCTCCATAAGCCTCGGAGTGGCACTTGCGTAGGATCTGTTCCTATTCATGCTCAGGTACACAACGTCTAATAACACCATCTACTCCTTCTTTATAAAGATGTGGGTCATCCCAAAAGTAATGTCTTAAATCATAGAAGAACATTTTCTTTTGTTGTATGTGAAACTAGGTGGTACAAACTTAGCAACAATATAATTAGCATAATCGGCATACCATGGAGCAGTACGAGAGGCATTTATGACATCTAATTGTTCATCAGGAAAGCTATCATCAATAGGTAGTGGGTCATCAAGAACATTCTCTAACCTAGACAAGTTGTCTGCAACGGGGTTCTCAGCTCCCTTTCTATCAATAATATGCAAATCAAGTTCTTGAAGCAAGAGAACCCATCTAATAAGTCTAGGTTTAGCATCTTTCTTTTCCATAAGATATTTAATAGCAGCATGATCAGTGTGAACAGTTACTTTACAATCAACAATGTAAGCTCTGAACTTATCACAAGCAAATACAACTGCTAAAAATTCTTTCTTACTAGTAGCATAATTTCTTTGAGCACTGTCTAGAGTTTTACAAGCGTATTGGATAACATTTAATTTCTTTTCAACTCTTTGTCCTAGAACAGCCCCTACAACATAATCACTAGCATCACACATAATTTCAAATGGTACGTTCCAATCAGGAAGTTGAACAATAGGTGCAGAAACCAAAGCTTTCTTAAGTATTTCAAATTCTTCTACACAATCATCATCAAAGACAAAAGGAATATCTTTTTGTAAGAGATCAGTTAGAGGCCGAGAAATTTTAGAGAAGTCCTTAATGAACCTCCTATAAAAACCGGCATGACCAAGGAAACTTCTTATACCTTTAATGTTCTTAGGACACGACACCTTTTCAATAGCATCAACTTTAGGTTTATCAACTTCAATACCTCTTTCAAAAATTTTATGTCTCAAGACAATACTTTCATTAACCATGAAGTGGCATTTCTCCCAATTCAAGACAAGATTAGTTTCTTCACATATTTGCAAAATTCGATCAAGGTTGCTTAAGCAATCATCAAAAGAAGTTCTGTAAACGAAGAAATCATCCATGAATACCTCAACAATCTTTTCACAAAAGTTAGAGAATATAGCAGTCATACATTTTTGAAAAGTAGCAGGTGCATTGCATAAACCAAAAGGCATACGTTTATAAGCAAAGGTACCGAAAGGGAAAGTAAAAGTTGTCTTTTCTTAATCCTCTTTTGACACAGGTATTTGAGAGAAATAAGAATAACCATCTAGAAAGCAAAAATGTGTTATGTTTGGATAATCTTTCTAGCATTTGATCAATAAAAGGTAACGGGTAATGATCCTTTTTAGTAGCTTTATTTAATTTATGGAAATAAATTACCATTCTATAACCTGTAACAATTCTTTGTGGGATCAATTCATCTTTATCATTAGGAACAATAGTAGTACCACCCTTCTTAGGGACACAATGGACAGGACTTACCCACTAACTATCAGCAACGGGATAAATTATACCTTCCTCTAGAAGCTTTAGTATTTCTTTTCTTACCAGTTCTTCCATCTTAGGATTTAACCGTCGTTGGTGATCAACAACCGGTTTAGCATCCTTCTCCAATTTTATTTTGTGCTGCCATAAAGTGGGACTAATGCCCTTAAGATCATCAAGAGTATATCCAATAGCAGCATGGTGCTTCTTCAGAGTTTTCAATAATTTCTTTTCCTCATGCTGTGAAAGGTTAGCACTAATAATAACATGATATATCTCTTTCTCATCAAGATAAGCATATTTGAGAGTACCAGGTAAAGGTTTAAGCTCAAACACGGGATCACCCTTGGGTGGAGGGGGATCCCCTAGAATTTCAATAGGCAAGTTGTGTTTCAAAATAGGTCCCTGTTTAAAGAATACTTCATCTATTTTCCTTCTTTCATTCATAAACATATCATTTTCATGATCTAGCAAATGTTGTTCTAAAGTATCACTAGGAGGCACGACAATAGAAGCAAGACCAATAACTTCATCTTTACTAGACAATTCTTTATCCTGGGGTTGCCTACGAAATTTAGCAAAATTCTTTATCATGTAGTCTATCTTAGCATTAACAGTATTCAAGAAGGGTCTACCAAATATAATGGGACAAAAGTCATCTTGTGGGGAACCAAGAATAAGACAATCAGCAGGATATTTAACTTTCCCACACAAGACATCAACATCTCTTACAATCCCAATTGGTGAGATAATATCTCTATTGGCAAGCTTAATAGTAACATCTATCTCTTCTATCTGAGCAGGTGCAATATCATGCATAATTTCTTTGTATATGGAATGAGGTATTGCACTTGCACTAGCACCCATATCACATAAGCCATGATAACAATGATATCCTATTTTAATATAAATAACAGGCATGCCTACAACATGTCTATGTTTATTTTTAGTATCATGTCTAGGAATTCTAGTAGATTCATTGCAGAAGAAAATAACATGCCCATCAATATTATCGGCTAAGAGATCTTTAACCATAGCAACACTAGGTTCAACTTTAATTTGCTCAAGGGGTTTAGGTGTCTTAATATTACTTTTGTTAACCACAATTGAAGCTTTAGCATGATCCTTTATTCTAATAGGGAACGGTGGTTTCTCAATATAAGCAGTAGGAACAATAGGATCATTATAAGTGATAGTCTTTTCTTCAACTTTAATAGGTGAAACTACTTCTACTTCAATGGGAGGATTATATTTAAACCACTTCTCCTTAGGGAGATCAACATGAGTAGCAAAGGATTCACAGAAAGAAGCTACTATCTCAGAGTCAATTCCATATTTAGTGCTAAATTCATGGAAAGCATCGGTATCCATAAAAGATTTAACACAATCAAACTTAGGTGTTATACCTGACTCCTTACCTTCATCGAGGTCCCAATCTTCAGAGTTGCATTTAATTCTTTCCAACAAATCCCATTTGAATTCAATAGTCTTCATCATAAAAGATCTAGTACAAGAAGTATCGAGCATGGAGCGATTACTGAGAGAAAGCCGAGCATAATTTTTTTGAAATAATCATTTCTTTTGAGAGCTCATGATTGGGGCATGAATATAACATTGACTTAAGCCTCCCCAAGCTTGAGTGATGCTTTCTCCTTCGCGAGGCCAAAAATTATATATATAATTACGATCACGATGAACCAGATGCATATGATAAAACTTCTGATGGAATTCCAATTTCAATCGTTGGTAGTTCCATAATCCAATATCATCACATAGCCTAAACCATGTCAATGCATCTCCCTTCAAAGATAAAGGGAAGACCTTATTCTTGGTAACATCCTCGGGCATACCTGCAAGCTCAAATAATCCACAAACTTCATCCACATAGATTAGGTGCAAATCGGGATGTAATGTTCCATCACCTGTGAAAGGATTAGCTAGCAGTTTCTCGATCATACCCGAAGGAATTTCAAATGAAACATTTTCAGTAGGTTCAGTAGGTTGAGGAGAAACTCTTTGCTCTACTGGTCGGGGTGAAGATACCCCGAACAAGCCCATCAAAGGATTATGTTCCATAGTAACAAGTGACAGTAAATTTCCGCACACTATATAAATTTTTCCTTACCGAATTCCACCTACCAAAGGCGCTTCACTCCCCGGCAACGGCGCCAGAAAAGAGTCTTGATGACCCACAAGTGTAGGGGATCTATCGTAGTCCTTTCGATAAGTAAGAGTGTCGAACCCAACGAGGAGCAGATGGAAATGATAAGCAGTTTTCAGTAAGCTATTCTCTGCAAGCACTGAAATTATCGGTAACAGATAGTTTTGTGATAAGGTAATTTGTAACGGGTAACAAGTAATAAAAGTAAATAAGGTGCAGAAAGATGGCCCAATCCTTTTTGTAGAAAAGGACAAGCCTGGACAAACTCTTATATAAAGGAAAGCGCTCCCAAGGACACATGGGAATTATCGTAAAGCTAGTTTTCATCATGTTCATATGATTTGTGTTCGGTACTTTGATAATTTCATATGTGGGTGGACCGGTGCTTGGGTACTATCCTTACTTGGACAAGCATCCCACTTATGATTAAGCCCAATTGCAAGCATCCGCAACTACAACAGAAGTATTAAGGTAAACCTAACCATAGCCAGAAACATATGGATCCAAATCAGCCCCTTATGAAGCAACGCATAAACTAGGGTTTAATCTTCTGTCACTCTAGCAACCCATCATCTACTTACTTCCCAATGCCTCCCTCTAGGACCAAACAATGGTGAAGTGTCATGTAGTCGACGTTCACATGACACCACTAGAGGGATGACAACATACATCTCATCAAAATATGGAACGAATACCAAATTCACATGACTACTTATAGCAAGACTTCTCCCATGTCCTCGGGAACAAACGTAACTACTCACAAAGCATATTCATGTTCATAATCAAAGGGGTATTAATATGCATAATGGATCTGAACATATGATCTTCCACCAAGTAAACCAACTAGCATCAACTACAAGAAGTAATCAACACTACTAGCAACCCACAGGTACCAATTTGAGGTTTGGATACAAAGATTGGATACAAGAGATGAACTGGGGTTTGAGATGAGATGGTGCTGCTGAAGATGTTGATGGAGATTGACCCCCTCCCGATGAGAGGATCATTGGTGATGACGATGGTGATGATTTCCCCCTCCCGGAGGGAAGTTTCCCCGGCAGAACAGCTCCACTGGAGCCCTAGATTGGTTCCGCCAAGGTTCCTCCTCGTGGTGGCGGAGTTTCATCCTGTGAGCTTGCTTATGATTTTTTTCCTCGATGAAAGACTCCATATAACCAAAGATGGGTATCGGAGGGCCACCAGGGGGCCCATGAGGCAGGGGGCGTGCACAGGGGGGTAGGGCGCGCCCCCACCCTTGTGGACGGTGGGTGGTCCCCCTCTGGTACTTTCTTCACCCAATATATTTTATATATTCTGAAAATAATTCCCGTGGAGCTTCAGGACTTTTGGAGATGTGCAGAATAGCTCTATAATATTTGCTCCTTATCCAGCCCAGAATTCCAGCTGCCGGCATTCCCCCTCTTCATGTAAACCTTATAAAATAAGAGAGAATAGGCATAAGTATTGTGACATAATCTGTAATAACAGCCCATAATGCAATAAATATCGATATAAAAGCATGATGAAAAATGGACGTATCAGTGGAACGTTGAAGCAACTGCCGCACTGGAAGAAATAAAAATGTTATTGGGTAGCAATCCTATACTAGCAGCACCCAACATAGGTGAACCCATGCTATTGTACATCTTGGTCACAAATCAAGTGGTGAGTGCGGTTCTCATTCAAGAATGAGAAGCGAAGGGACACAAGTTCCGGGTGCAGAAGCCAGTCTACTATATATCAGAGGTGCTCACCCCATGCAAATCTCGGTATCCGCATTACCAGAAATAGCTTATTTAGTTCTTATGGCATACAGAAAACTTCGACACTACTTTCAGGACTGTTCGGTTACGGTGGCATCTGAAGTACCACTGAACGACATAATCAACAACTAGGACGCCATGGGCCGCATTGCCAAATGGGCTATAGGGCTCCTTCCTTTTCAAATCGTGTACAAACCACGCCAAGTAATGACCCACAAGTTAGGGGATCAATCATAGTCCTTTCGATAAGTAAGAGTGTCGAACCCAACGAGGAGCAGAAGGAAATGACAAGCGGTTTTCAGCAAGGTATTTTCTGCACACACTGAAATTGTCGGTAACAGTTAGTTTTGTGATAATATAATTCATAACGGGTGCTGAGGACATCAATACCATTGTTACACCCACAACCCCTACTGCTATACATCTGGACCTATTACTAGAGCTCGCGCACGCCAATTAAATTATCAGGTACTTTCATTTCTTGGTAATGATTCTAATGTTCAGGAGAATATGATGCTGCCTAAATTGGATACATTTGTTTTGCTTACAAATGAAGGGCCTGGCATGGATAAGAGGGATCAACACTGGAGCAAGACCAAGCATGGAGATGATGGCATGCGCAAGGGGATCAAGAACGGAGTTACAAGTGATGATTTCATGACTTTGAAGCCACCATAAGGAGTGCATGAAGCCTTGGATGAAATATATAAGATGCCACTTCATAATTTTCGTCCAGAGGCTATTCTAGGTGCAGCGTCACCTTATTATTGGGCCAGGCCCATGTACTTTCGAAATACTTAAGTATAGGCTGTTTTTAGAGTCTGTATGTGTGGGGAAACAAGAGTTAGGGTTGGTTTTGGACCCCTACTCCAAGGGCCACGAAATTCCCCACTCTTCCTCCATATATACAGCCCTTAGGGCATTGTTTAGACTTTGGGTTTTTTTAGATTAAAAGTTCTCCATAGCTGCAACTTCGCGTACTTCGTTTGTGTCCAACCACCAGACCAAGACGTCACAAAACCCCACCTTGATCAATAAAGCTTTCATCTTATATTCGCAATATCCAGATTGCAATATCAGTTTCTAACTTGTTCTTCATTTGCCTGCAGGAAACAGACCTTCGTGGTCAGGTTGATTGTGCTCCGGCATGGTCAATAACCTCTCGGAGTTGGTTTAGCGATTGCTAAGGCGCGACGTCCTCGCACGTTCGTAGTTGGATCGTCAAAGTCGACTTCCTCCAAAACGATAGCCACCATCTCACCGAAAGACGGGACACCTTTGCCTCTATCAAGTGGTATCAGATTTGCAGGTTGCTCGGTGATATTTTTACAGTTTTTCGTAGTTTAGATCGAGTCTGTTCTTCATACCTATAGTCCACGAAAAAGCCAAAAAATTAGGGTTAGTTCATCCTATCCGAACCAATCTAAGCCTTTGCATAATCTTTTCTATATCTGCTTTGTTGAATTTGCGGTTGCATCGTCGTGTCAAGTTGTTCGTCTTAGCATCTAGTCCTTTAGAGTTTCGAGTTCTGTTCACAGGTCATCAGGTCGCTGCTGCCATATATCATCACCGCATCATCATCATCGCTGCTGCCATATACCACCACCACACCAACTTCATCGTCGCTGCCATATACCACCACCACATATTCACCACCAATCCGAGTCCATATACGCCACCACATATCCGCCGCCATCACGCCAATCTGAGTGCACCTGCAACATATATCCGCCACCAGTCCAAGTTCCACCAGATTCATCGCCGCCACAAGTCCGAGTTCCACCAGATTCATCTCCGCCACCAGTCCTAGTCCGAGTCCAATATTTTCTTACTTTGTTTTGGCTTTCCAGATCACACGATACTCCGGGTCATGACAGAGTAGGACTCCCGAACTTTCGTGCTACCCGCAGAAGAAAAATAGTTCCAAACTCAAAAAAACTAAGTCTAGAAAATTCTGGCTAGGCAGATTTTAGACCATTTGTAGACTTTTTCAAAAAAAATTGTTACGGAGCAAAAAAAGGAGGAAAAAAGTGCAAAAAAAGGAAGAAAAAAAGAGAATTTTTTTCAGGGTGTGCTGCTCCCTTGTTTACGTGTAGTGCCGTGATTTTGTTAGTGTTTTAGGCTCGCGTCTCTAGTACGGTCTAGCCTTGGACCAGCACAGTACCGTCGTTGAGCGTTTATTCAACTTTGCATCTCTGAATTGATTATTGCTGACCCTTTTTGCTACCATATTATAAGCCTTCCTAGCTCCACATACATCTACGTCGTGCGTTTGGCTCTCCCTGGTAATCGCTCTATCCAAGCTTTGAGAGTTTTGACTACAATGGTTGCTAATCACCACCTGCTGCTTGGTAAGAACTGGTAAGCATTTGAGATTCACTTGACGAATTTGTGACTGTCCATCACACCATCACCACCACTTCCTAGTAGTCTGTAGGATCATATTCTTGTGTGTTTCTATTCCTGCTAACCATGGCAGGATCACAAGCCAACGAGACTGACTGGGAGAACATGACAAACAAAGAGTTACATGATAAGTTTCAGCAAATGATGAGTGGACAGGTGGAAGATGTGCTAAATAGATATGATGAGTCCACGGAGAATATAGATGGCATTGAGAAGGCGTTCGAAACAAAGCTCGATAATAAGTTTAATGAATTGCGTGCGCGTCTTCCACCACCACCACCGGCTGCACCTAATGCACCTCTACAACAACAACAACAACAACAACAACAACAACGTCGCCTTCCAAATCAAGTGGGAAGAGCACAGCACGTTCTCATTGACCCTGGGCAAAATTTTGGTGCTGCTGTTGATGCTTATGTAGGTCCGACTGCTACTGCAGAGGTGGAGGACCATTACGAGGATGAGGTTGATCAAAATCAGAACTACGTGCAACTACCAGCACCACCACCACCAGGTCGTCCTTAAGTATATCTTCGCAACTGTAGGGCTGCACCACCATATGAGGTACGAGATCATGACCATCTTCCTAAACTGAAATTGAATATTCCACCATTTGAGGGTAGATATGTTCCTGATATATATCTTACTTGGGAGTTAGAAACTGAACAACGTTTTACATGTTTACAATATCCCGAGGAGAGACGTGTTCCTGCTGTTGTTTGTGCTTTCACTAGTTTTGCATGTGTTTGGTGGTCTGAGCATTGTAGATTATATCCTATTACAGCTACTTGGGCTGCTTTGAAAACTGCTATGCGTACTCGTTGGGTTCCACCATATTATCAACGTGAATTACTTCAAAAATTGCAGCGTTTAAGATAACTAAAAAATTCTGTAGAACAATATTATCAGGAATTACAAATTGGCATGATTAGATGTGGTATTGTTGAGGAGAATGAAGCTATGCTTGCATGTTTTATGGGTGTATTAAATAGAGAGATTCAGACCATTCTAGAGTATAAGGAGTATACTAATATCACTCATTTATTCCATCATGCTTGTAAAGCTGAACATGAAGTGCAGGATCGACAGGCATTGGCGCGAACTAACTTTTCTGCAGGACGATCTTCATCATGGACACCACGTGCATCCTCTACTTCCATTGCACCGGTACCTCCATCAGGTGCCACCTCCAGCCGTGATACAAGAAAGCAGGCACAACCACCACTATCGGCCAAGAGCGCACCTGATGGGCCTGCGCACAGCTCTTCTTCTTCCATGGCATCAATAGGGCACACAAGTGATATTATTTGTTGTTGTTGTAAGAGAAGAGGACATTTTGCGAGAGAATGCAAATCTCAGTGTGTGATGATTGCTAATGAGGATGGTGGGTATGAGTCCGCTAGTGACTATGATGAGGAGACTTTGGCTCTTATTACACATGAAGAACACGGTGAAGATGATTCTGATCATCAGACGCAATACATGGCTCCTGAAGATGCTGGCAGGTACAAGTGTTTAGTTGCTCAACGTGTTTTGAGTGTGTAGGTTACACAAGCTGAGCAAAATTAGAGGCATAATTTGTTCCTCAGGAACAAACGTAACTACTCACAAAGCATGTTCATGTTCAAGATCAGAGGAGTATTGAATATCATTAAGGATCTGAACATATGATCTTCCACCAAATAAACCAACTAACATCAACTACAAGGAGTAATCAACACTCATAGCAACTCACATGTACCAATCTGAGGTTTTGGGACAAAGGTTGAAATACAAAAGATGAACTAGTGTTTGAGAGGAGATGGTGCTGGTGAAGATGTTTGTGAAGATTGACCCTCCTAGACGGAAGTTTCCCCGACAGAATAGCTCCATCGAAGCCCTATATTGCTTCTGCCCAGGTTCCGCCTCGAGACGGCGACGCTTTGTCCCGAAAGCTCTCTTCAATTTTTTGTAGGTCAAAACCCTCCATATAGCAGAAGACGTGCACCAGATGATGGCCGGTGGGCCACAAGCCCTGGGGGCGCACCCCCAGCCTTGTGGCCTCTTGGTGGGTCCCCTTCTGTAACTTCTTTCCCAAAGTTTCAGGACATTTGGAGTTGTGCAGAATAGGTCTCTCGGATTTTCTCCCTTCCGGTCAAGAATTCCAACTACCAGCATTCTCCCTCCTCATGCAAATCTTGTAAAATAAGAGAGAAAAGGCATAAGTATTGTGCCATAATGTGAAATAACATCCCATAATGCGATAAATATGAACATAAAAGCATGATGCAAAATGGACATATCAAATCCCCCAAGCTTAGACCTCACTTGTCCTCAAGCGAAAGCCGAAATGGATAATAATGTCCACATGTTTAGAGATAGAGGTGTCAATAAAAATAAAATACGGACATGAGGGCATCATGATCATATTTAGAACAACAACATATCATCATATAACTTCTCATGGTAAAGTGATAAACCGTTCACAAGGTAAAGTATGAACCAAATTTTTTTATTGAAAACTAACAAACTATGATCTTAGTCATTGAAGCAATTGCAATTTATCATAATATTGGAAAGAGTAAATGTAAGAGCTTTTATGTAGCAAGTCCACATACTCAAACATCTTCTAGTCTTTCATAATTTCTAACACTCACACGATATTTATGAGATCAAAGCCTCGATCGGGCACAGAGAAAGATAGGGGCTTATAGTTTTTGGTAGAGGTGAAGGTGTCCCGATGTTTCGATGAGATAGATATCGTTTTCTGTGGGAGTCGACTTTGATGATCCGACTACGAACGTGCGAAGATGTCGCGCCTTAGCAATCCCTCAACCAACTTCCGAGGGTTATTGACCACACCGGAGCACGATCAACCTGACCACGAGGGTCTATTTCCTGCGAGCAAACGAAGAACAAGCAAGAAACTGAGATTGCAATATGGATATTGCGAATAAAATAGGAAAGCTTTATTAATGAAGGTGGGGTTCGGTGACGTCTTGGTCTGGTCGTTGGACACAAACGAAGTCCGTGAAGTGGCAGCCAAGGAGGTGGGAGGACTTCCCAAGGCAGCCTAAAACTAACCCTAGGTCGTACAAGGCTCATCGGCCCAAGTGGAGGTGATGCAACACCTCTGGACTTGTTGTTTGACTCGGATTCTGCTGTAGCGTCAGTTTGTTTCATTGATATCTCAATGCTCTGGACGAATTTGAAGGTGAATCAAATTGGGTTGGAAAGAGCACGGAATCTACTTTCCAACAAAAAAATCACCCATTTCGGAGTCCGTATGAAAAAGTTGTTGGCATTTTGAGTCAGGTATGTTTGTGCAGTCCGAATCTGAATCTAGAACGTGAGAGACCTGGACTCTATCTTCTCTTGGCCCAAAAGTGACGTGAGAGAACTTTTTGAATAGAACCTAAACTTCTCCTTTTCCCTTATCTTCATATGTGGATTGTACAAATGTCCCATGCACCTGCAATTAGACAAAACACTAAAGTGTGTGAAGTATTTTTGTTCTACATAACATAAATAGATTATTGAATAGTTTGCACTAGAAATCACCTGACAAATATGCATGTATGCGATATTTTTGGTCATACCCAAGGTAGTCATGTCCTCACCATCCTCCCCTTCTTGAAAACAAAGTTGTCCTCGGCGTTGCTTAATCTGAAATGTGGCTAACAAAAGAGACAAGGTGTACATGTTGTATATGTATATGTCATCCATTTTTACTTCCCTTCGTTTTTGCACAAATGACACATGTATACATGAGTAATCATAGTTCATAAAATCTGAAGCCGAAATATTATCACAAGAAGTAGAAGGCATGAAAATATTGCAACTCATTTTGCACATATATGTGAAGCTCTTATTCATATCAAAGGATTGACAATGTTCATCATTAAACCATCCCAACATTTGTGAATAAACCTTACTTGCATCAAATTTACATGCTACAACACGCTTAAATAAGAAAACATGCAATAAGTCATTTGACACAGAATCATTACCAAGATTAGAGGTCATACCAAAATGATTAAACGTTGGTTCTTTTGCATCAACAGATAATTCAATGGATGCACTCAAAATTGTTGATATTTCACTATTTTGATCACATGACACATGCATGACAGTAACAAGATTATCTAAAATAGGTGGTGTGCTCAAATCAAGAGGTAACTCAACAGATGATGCATTCAAGTTAACTAGGCCTTCATCATTCTCATGTGAAGTTATATCATCAATACTGTAACATCCCAAATTTGCAATTTGGAATGTTATACATAGATCATCATGCATATCATATTTCTTGCATTTTGGTTGATCCTAGAAATTTCACGCAACTCAAGGACCTTCGGAGAGAGTTGGAGATTTCGCTATTTTCCTAATTGAGCTCTCTCAAATTTTGGAAAAAGAGGATCATTTGATTTATTTATTTTATCTTCAATTATTTTTCCGGTGTCAAAATATATGAGAGAGGGAATAATATGACTTTCCCAAATTTAGGAAAAATGAAGATTTAATAAATAGATCAATTTGGTTTTGCCGGAGTTTATTTGCATTTTTTTTGAATAGGGAAAAATGTGCGTTTTCAAAAATTGCATTTTAGGTCCGGAGTAAAGTTCATTTTGTTCGACTCATTTTTAGGAGTCGGAGAAAATTTACTTTAGATTTTTCGGAGTTTGTTTAGTTCTCCTTTTTGTTTCTTTTCTGCGCGCTGAACCGTTTTTTTTTAAAAGAGAGAGAGCCAGGCCAGCCGGGCCTAAAGCCCAGCCAGTCGGCCGGCCCCTCCCCTCGCGCGCGCAGCCAGGCGCAGGCAGGCAGCCGCCTCGCCTCTTGCCTCAAGCCGAGTCCCAGCGGAACTTAGGCCGGCCCCTTCCTTGTTCCGTTTTCTTTTCTTTTTTCTACTAGGACTCTTTTCCTAATCCTAGTCTATTTCTTGTCCCCTACCCCAAGTCTCCTCACCCCTCCCAATATAAATACCCCAACACCCCCCTCTAAACACATCAAACCAAACCCCAAGCCCTCCGCCGCACCACCCCACACGCGCCGCGCCACCCCACACCCGCCGCCGCCGCACCTTGCCCACGCCGCCGCCCTACGCCACGCCGCCGGAGCCCCTCGCCGGAGGTTTCCCCGTGTCTCTTTTCCTCGGATCGTTTTCTTCTAATCGTTCCGATTCTTTTCTTCTCTTCCGATTCGTTTTCTAGATCGGTTTTTCGTTTCTTTTTCAGTTTTCTTCTCCAAAACCCTAGATCGGATTCGTTTTCTTCCCCGATTTAGTTGCCTTTGGACCGTTCACAGGACCGTTCGTCCTAACGAACGTGATCACCGGATTCTTTTAGGTTAACGAACGTCCGTTCGTTTAACTGTTCTTCTTTTTCTTTCTGTCGGATTTATTCCGCGATCGTGATCTAAGATCCGATCTTCGTTTTAGTTTTTCTCCCCGCTCGTTTATCGGAATCAGGTGATTCAAGAGCCTGGAGTTTCGTTTCGAAACCGCCGTTCCGTCTAATCAACTTAAACAAGTTTTTGCCCCGGTAAAATTTGACCTAGTTTCAACTTGCTAGAACCGAGTTGTTTTCTTCCGCCGTTTGTTTTCCGTTTCTTTGTTCGGATCGTTCTTTCTTTACAACCGGAGTTCTTAAGTTGAACTTTCTGGTTCGTTCTCTTGTTCGAGTTTTACCTGTGCATTAGATGAGTACTTATTGTGTGCTTGTTGTTTGTCTGCGATAGATCACCCGGATTGCGCAGCCTGTTACTTCGATTCCCTAGGACTCGCGGATCATCAGCAAGGCAAGTAACACTTTGATCATACCTTTTCTACAACCCATGTTTTATTGAATTAGATCAATCCTCTCACATTGCATGATTAGGATCTAATTAAATTGTGGGATGGGATGTAGATGAGGTAGTACCTATCACCTGTATTATTATGAAACCTTTGGGAGTTACTTCTACGTTTGCTTATTATGCCATGCTATGCTAGTAGACGTGGATTGGGTGAGTGATATCCATGACAGATGTGAGTTGAAAATTTTAATGGTTTATCTAAGGTGGCAACTTAAACACACATCTGGGTGGATTGAGGCACCTGATGTCTATCAGGACTTGCCTGTTTTTTTTGGACCGCCACCCAGGCTCAAAGGGATCATAAGATCTTTCATGCTAAATACTTACGCGTGCAGCCACAAGCCATTATGGGCTCTGGCATAGTTGACTAAGTCGTGCGAACTCTTATAGGGGTAGACTAGCAGATGTAGGGGTTGTAGGTGGTACGGTCTACTCCATCGTAAGGTGCTAGCGCTTCTGAAAGACTATGTCTCGGTCATCCGTTTCTCAAACACCATGTAGTGTGAGAAACCAAACAGAGGCGATCGAGTCTTGTGGGGAAAAGTCCGCAAACGTCTGCAGAGTGTACAAACTAATCATGATTAGCCGTGTCCCCAGTTATGGACAACTTGAGTATCTAGTACTTGAATATCATGTGAATCTCAACATGTTACTTCTAATTAATGTTGTTGGGTTTTTAATTATTTTAAATTGGGATTGAGAATGCTGTCAACCATTCTCATTGTTTCACAACCACCATGATAGTTAAATAAACTTATTCCTTTGCAGTAGGGAAAAACTGGCTTTACGCAAAACTGTAACCATAGAACTTTCCACCAGCCATATATGCATATAGTATAGCTGTTTCATTCCATTACTCTCTATGTGTTACATTGCCAGCATATTCCATGTGCTGACCCGTTTTCGGGCTGCAACTTCTCATGTTGCAGACTTTTCAGACGACGAGTAAGGAGTTTTTAGGTCGTGGTTCTATACTCAGTGATGCCGCTGGAGTTGATGGACCCATTTATCTTCCAAGTCTTCCGCTGTTATCGACACTAGATGGCCTTAAGCCATGTTTATTGTAATAAGTTCTCTTTGAGACAACGATGTAATAAGTGTGTGATTGCCACTCTGCTATAAATCCTTCGATGTACTGTGTGGTGTCAGCATTACTGATCCAGGGATGACACCTGAGCACAGAGTGCTTGATCCATTCGGATCGGGTCGCGACAGAGATGGTATCAGAGCACACGCTGACTGTAGGACACGACCAGTAAGTTAAAGCCATAGATCACCATTCTCTTCTCATTTTCTAGCTCCTCATCTTTTCTACTCTGTTAGGATGACGAACGCGAAGATTAAGTACGCTCAACCGGATGAAGGCACACCATTTGGATTTCACCTGAAGGAAGTCACCAAGTACCTGAACATTGGATTACCAAGCTTCACGGGAACCTTCAACGCCACTCTGCCTGAAGAGGAGCGCTGGAAGATTCAAGCTCACGTTCCGGGAAGGACATTCGCGCCAATCACGAAACCCATAGATAGTGTTTTCAATGCACCAACCTGGAGTCTGGGAAGGAGCATGGCAGCTCATATCACCATAGGACGCATTGGAGAAGTTTACCAAGAAGACCTCAAGGACACTATCTACCAGATTTGCGGACGCCGAGATGAACAATGGGAGTTAGTCAGCACCAAGAAGGATAGATTCATTGCATCGTTCATCCAGGAGTTAAACCAGCACATTCGACGCCACGAGAACCAGATGTGCAATGATATGGTAGAGTTGAATAATGCGAAGGCAAGGATCATCGAGCTAGAAGGAGAACTGAAGTCTACACGCAAGGACTACATGGACGAGATCGTAGCTCTAGCAAGACACAACGTCGATCTTAAGCAGGAGATTGAAGAACTCAAGAGGAAGTTAGGATCCAAGGAGGAAGACAAGTACGTCGCATGTCCGGACAACTACATCATCATTGACGACACCGATTCGGATCCAAGTGAACCCGACTTTGAAGACGAAGCTGGAGCAGATATCATGGAGTCTTCCACCGGTTCAAATTTCTAGATGACCACCAAATAGTAGTAGTATTCCCCCATGTAAACATTATAGTCGAGCACTTTTGCGATAGTTAGACCGTTTGTAAGCCCTTGTTTGATTGATTGAAGTGAATTGTGTGTTTCTGCCTCATGTGCATATGGGTAGTGTTTTCCCTTTAGACCCCCTCTATTCTTAATTCTCGTCTTTTCTAAACCCTCAGATGCCTCCGAGACGCGACAATGGATTTCCTCCGGAGCTCACTCAGTTGATTCAGCAGCAGAATCAGTTGATGCAGATGTTAGTCCAGAACCAGCAGAACAACAACAACAACAACCCACCACCACCACCACCACCTGTTGACAACTTAGCCCGTTTCCTTAGGCTGAACCCGCCGGTGTTTTCCAGTAGCACCGAGCCAATAGTAGCAGACGATTGGCTCCACAAGATAGGAAGGGAGTTGACCACTGCAGGATGCACGGATGGTGAGAAAGTGAAGTTTGCCGCTCACCAGCTTGACGGACCCGCAGCAGCATGGTGGGAGAATTTCACAGCCACTTACCCAGTTGACACTGTCACATGGGATCAGTTTCAGCAAGCTTTCCGCACTGCCCATGTTTCAGCAGGAGCTATGGCCATAAAGAAGCGTGAGTTTCGCAACTTACGCCAAGGAGGAAGGACAGTTGGCCAGTACGTTGACGACTTCAGCAAGTTAGCACGTTATGCCCCCGATGACGTTGCTACGGATGCAGCTAAGCAGGAGAAGTTTCTGGAAGGATTGAATGATGAACTAAGCATGCAGTTGATGGTAGCAAGTTTCAACAACTACCAGGAGTTGGTAGATCGTGCCATCATGATTGAAGGGAAGCAACAGCAGATTGAGAACCGTAAGAGGAAGTATGGACAAGGGAAGTATAACTCTGGAGCCCAGCAGAAGCCCCGTTTTGCCCCTAAACCGGGATTTCAGTTTCAGCACACCCATGGAGGAGGTAGCTCGCACAACCATAATGGCCACAAGAATGGTAATGGGAATGGAGGAAACAACGGCCAGAACCGGACCACCCCATCCACCCCAGCCAAGAAGGACCTGAGCCACGTCACTTGCTATAAGTGTTCGAAGCCAGGGCATTATGCAAATGAATGTCCTGAAGGCCAGAATGGAAATGGCAATGGAAGCTCTGGGAGGAAGCCGAACCCTTTCAATAGGGGACAGGTGAACCACATTAATGTGGAGGAGATTGAAGATCAGCCCGATGCAGTAATCGGTAAGTTTTTGGTTAAGTCATTTACTGCACTCGTTCTTTTTGATACTGGTGCATCGCATTCATACATCTCAAGGGGATTTGTGGATAAGTATAACCTACCAACCCAAGCCCTTAGGTCACCCATGTTAGTAAGCTCACCAGGAGCGGAGTTTATGGCTAGACGATGGTGTGATCGGTTACCATTAAGGATTGGTAACTATGTGTTTCCCTCAGACCTAATAGTATTGGAATCT
This sequence comes from Triticum dicoccoides, assembly GCF_002162155.2. NCBI lineage: Eukaryota > Viridiplantae > Streptophyta > Magnoliopsida > Poales > Poaceae > Triticum > Triticum dicoccoides. The sequence continues at coordinate 279,129,258 of NC_041390.1, forward strand.
CAAGGATTGGATGTGATATTAGGCATGGATTGGTTATCAAAGTATGAAGGGAATATTGAGTGTGCTAGTAAGTCAATTTTGCTTACCACACCAGAAGGAAGAAGGATCAAGTATGTATCCCGGCATGTGCCAAACAGGACACAAGTAATCTGCCTAACAGGAGTTGTGCAGGAGGAAGTACCAGTGGTAAAGGATTATCCTGATATATTTCCTGAGGAATTACCAGGCATGCCACCGGATAGAGACATTGAGTTTTTGATTGAGTTATTGCCAGGTACAGGCCGAATATCAAAGCGACCGTACCGGATGCCAGCAAAAGATTTGGTGGAAATTAAGAATCAGATTAAGGAGTTATTGGATAAAGGTTACATTCGCCCAAGTTCTTCGCCTTGGGGATCACCTGTACTTCTAGTGGAAAAGAAGGATGGATCATTAAGGATGGTTGTAGATTATCGGGGATTGAATGAAGTAACCATCAAGAACAAGTACCCACTGCCAATGATTAATGATCTGTTTGATCGGTTGCAAGGAGCTAAAGTGTTTTCCAAGATCGATTTGCGATCAGGGTACCATCAGTTGAAAATTCGAGAGCAGGACATACCTAAGACAGCATTCACCACGAGATATGGACTGCATGAGTATACCGTTATGTCATTTGGATTGACTAGCGCACCGGCCTATTTTATGAACCTGATGAACAAAGTGTTTATGGAGTTTTTGGATAAGTTCGTCGTAGTGTTCATTGATGACATCCTGGTGTATTCGAAGAATGAAGAGGAGCATAAGGAACATTTGCGTTTGGTTTTGGAGAAACTAAGGGAACATCAGTTATACGCCAAATTCAGCAAATGTGAGTTTTGGTTAAAGGAAGTTGGATTCCTCGGACACGTTATATCCGGAGAAGGTATAGCAGTTGACCCCACTAAGGTTGAGACCGTAACTGAATGGGAATCCCCAACGACAGTTGGAGAGATCCGGAGTTTTCTTGGACTCGCTGGATACTACCGGAGATTCATTGAGAACTTTTCAAAGATTGCAAAGCCTATGACTGAATTGTTGAAGAAGGATACTAAGTTCAAATGGACTGAGGAGTGTGAGGCTAGTTTCCAGGAGTTGAAGAAACGTTTGGTTACCTCACAAATGTTGATTTTGCCAGATCAGACCAAGGATTATGAGGTGTATTGCGACGCTTCACGTCGAGGACTTGGAGCAGTGCTTATGCAGGAAGGAAGAGTTGTTTCGTATGCTTCACGACAACTGAAGCCTCATGAGTTGAATTATGCCACGCATGATTTGGAGTTAGCAGCCGTAGTGCATGCATTGAAGACATGGAGACATTTCCTCATTGGAAATCATTGTGAGGTGTACACGGATCACAAGAGTTTGAAGTACATTTTCACGCAGAAGGAGTTGAATCTTAGACAAAGGAGATGGTTGGAGCTCATCAAGGATTATGATATGAGATTGCATTACCATCCCGGAAAAGCTAATGTAGTAGCTGACGCATTGAGCCGTAAGAGCCATGTCTACACCCTAGTGACGGGAGAAGTACCAAAGGAGTTAGCAGAAAACCTTCGTGAGCTATGTTTGGAAATAGTTCCGAGAGGCTATGTAGCAGCATTGGAGATTCAGTCAACATTGATGGATAAGATCTGAGAAGCTCAGAAATCTGACAAGGAAATTGCTGCTATAAAAGAGAAATTGAGCGAAGGAAAAGCAAAGGGATTTCGTGAGGATGAGCACGATACCCTATGGTTTGAGGACCGTGTTTATGTGCCCAATGACCCGGAGATCAGGAAGTTGATTTTGCAAGAGGCACATGATTCACCGTATTCAATTCACCCAGGGAATACCAAGATGTATTTGGATTTGAAGGAAACATTCTGGTGGACCGGAATGAAGAAGGATATTGCAGCATATGTAGCGGTTTGTGACGTATGTCAGAGCGTAAAGGCAGAGCATCAGAAGCCAGAAGGATTGTTACAACCATTGCCGATACCCGAATGGAAGTGGGATAAGATAGGCATGGATTTTATCACAGGACTACCCAGGACGAAATCAGGCTATGACTCGATATGGGTAATAGTTGATCGTTTGACGAAGGTAGCACATTTTATTCCAGTTAAGACCACTTACACCAGTGCTAAGTTGGCAAAGATATACATGAATAGGATCATTTGTTTGCATGGAGTTTCGAGGAGTATCGTATCAGATAGAGGAACCCAATTTACCTCAAATTTTTGGAATCAGTTGCATGAAACTTTAGGAACCAGACTGGAGTTCAGCACAGCTTTTCATCCGCAGACAGATGGACAGACCGAGAGAGTCAATCAGATTTTGGAAGATATGCTGAGAGCTTGTGCACTAGATTATGGATCAAGTTGGGACAAAAACTTGCCATATGCGGAGTTTTCTTATAACAACAGTTACCAAACCAGTTTGAAGATGGCACCTTTCGAAGCTTTATACGGAAGGAGGTGCAGGACACCGTTGTCATGGGACAAAGTTGGAGACCGTCAATTCTTTGGACCAGATTTGATTAAGGAGTCTGAACGGAAGGTTAAGTTGATTCGCGATAGGCTCAAGGTATCCCAGTCCAAGTAGAAGAGCTACGCAGATTCAAAACGCAAGGAGACAGTTTACGAAACCGGAGACAGAGTTTATCTCCGAGTATCCCCACTTCGAGGAGTTAAGCGCTTTGGAGTTAAGGGAAAGTTAGCACCGCGTTTCGTTGGACCGTATAAGATTTTGCAACATATGGGAGAAGTCGCTTATAAGTTGGAATTACTAAAGGGATTGTCAGGAGTTCATGACGTATTCCATGTTTCTCAGCTGAAGAAATGTCATGCCGAGATGGCGGAGGTACCGTTAAGAGATACCGTACCACTTGAAGCGATTCAGTTGAAGGACGACTTAACGTATGAGGAGAAGCCAGTCAAGATTCTCGAGTTTGCCAGCAGAGTTACTCACAGAAAGGTTATCAAGTTTTGCAAAGTTCAGTGGAACCACCACTCAGAGGATGAAGCCACCTAGGAGAGAGAAGAATATTTGCTCAAGGACCACCCTCACCTATTTTCTAGCCAACCCGAATCTCGAGGGCGAGATTCATCTTAAGGGGGGTAGGTTTGTAACATCCCAAATTTGCAATTTGGAATGTTATACATAGATCATCATGCATATCATATTTCTTGCATTTTGGTTGATCCTAGAAATTTCACGCAACTCAAGGACCTTCAGAGGGAGTTGGAGATTTCGTTATTTTCCTAATTGAGCTCTCTCAAATTTTGGAAAAAGGGATCATTTGATTTATTTATTTTATCTTCAATTATTTTTCCGGTGTCAAAATATATGAGAGAGGGAATAATATGAATTTCCCAAATTTAGGAAAAATGAAGATTTAATAAATAGATCAATTTGGTTTTGCCGGAGTTTATTTGCATTTTTTGGATAGGGAAAAATGCGCGTTTTCAAAAATTGCATTTTAGGTCCGGAGTAAAGTTCCTTTTGTTCGGCTCATTTTTAGGAGTCGGAGAAAATTTACTTTAGATTTTTCGGAGTTCGTTTAGTTCTCCTTTTTGTTTTTTTCTGCGCGCTGAACCGTTTAAAAAAAAGAGAGAGAGCCAGGCCAGCCGGGCCTAAAGCCCAGCCAGCCGGCCGGCCCCTCCCCTCGCGCGCGCGCAGCCAGGCGCAGGCAGGCAGCCGCCTCGCCTCTTGCCTCAAGCCGAGTCCCAGCGGGACTTAGGCCGGCCCCTTCCTTGTTCCGTTTTCTTTTCTTTTTTCTACTAGGACTCTTTTCCTAATCCTAGTCTATTTCTTGTCCCCTACCCCAAGTCTCCTCACCCCTCCCCAATATAAATACCCCAACACCCCCCCCTCTAAACACATCAAACCAAACACCAAGCCCTCCGCCGCACCACCCCACACGCGCCGCGCCACCCCACACCCGCCGCCGCCACACCTTGCCCACGCCGCCGCTCTACGCCACGCCGCCGGAGCCCCTCGCCGGAGACCTCGCCGAAGGTTGCCCCGCGTCTCTTTTCCTCGGATCGTTTTCTTCTAATCGTTCCGATTCTTTTCTTCTCTTCCGATTCGTTTTCTAGATCGGTTTTCCGTTTCTTTTTTAGTTTTCTTCTCCAAAACCCTAGATCGGATTCGTTTTCTTCCCCGATTTAGTTGCCTTTGGACCGTTCGCCGGACCGTTCGTCCTAATGAACGTGATCACCGGATTCTTCTAGGTTAATGAACGTCCGTTTGTTTAACCGCTCTTCTTTTTCTTTCTGTCGGATTTATTCCGCGATCGTGATCTCAGATCCGATCTTCGTTTTAGTTTTTCTCCCCACTCGTTTATCGGAATCAGGTGATTCAAGCGCCCGGAGTTTCGTTTCGAAACCGCCGTTCCGTCTAATCAACTTAAACAAGTTTTTGCCCTGGTAAAATTTGACCTAGTTTCAACTTGCTAGAACCGAGTTGTTTTCTTCCGCCGTTTGTTTTCCGTTTCTTTGTTTGGATCGTTCTTTCTTTGCAACCGGAGTTCTTAAGTTGAACTTTCTGGTTCGTTCTCTTCTTTGAGTTTTACCTGTGCATTAGATGAGTACTTATTGTATGCTTGTTGTTTGTCTGCGATAGATCACCCGGATTGCGCAGCCTGTTACTTCGATTCCCTAGGACTCACGGATCATCAGCAAGGCAAGTAACACTTTGATCATACCTTTTCTACAACCCATGTTTTATTGCATTAGATCAATCCTCTCACATTGCATGATTAGGATCTAATTAAATTGTGGGATGGGAAGTAGATGAGGTAGTACCTATCACCTGTATTATTATGAAACCTTTGGGAGTTACTTCTACGTTTGCTTATTATGCCATGCTATGCTAGTAGACGTGGATTGGGTGAGTGATATCCATGACAGATGTGAGTTGAAAATTTTAATGGTTTATCTAAGGTGGCAACTTAAACACACATCTGGGTGGATTGAGGCACCTGATGTCTATCAGGACTTGCCTGTTTTTTTTGGACCGCCACCCAGGCTCAAAGGGATCATAAGATCTTTCATGCTAAATACTTACATGTGCAGCCACAAGCCATTATGGGCTCTGGCATAATTGACTAAGTCGTGCGAACTCTTATAGGGGTAGACTAGCATATGTAGGGGTTGTAGGTGGTACGGTCTACTCCATCGTAAGGTGCTAGCGCTTCTGAAAGACTATGTCTCGGTCATCCGTTTCTCAAACACCATGCAGTGCGAGAAACCAAACGGAGGCGATCGAGTCTTGTGGGGAAAAGTGTGCAAACCTCTGCAGAGTGTGCAAACTAATCATGATTAGCCGTGTCCCCGGTTATGGACAACTTGAGTATCTAGTACTTGAATATCATGTGAATCTCAACATGTTACTTCTAATTAATGTTGTTGGGTTTTTAATTATTTTTAATTGGGATTGAGAATGCTGTCAACCATTCTCAATGTTTCACAACCACCATGATAGTTAAATAAACCTATTCCTTTGCAGTAGGGAAAAACTGGCTTTACGCAAAACTGTAACCATAGAACTTTCCACCAGCCATATATGCATATAGTATAGCTGTTTCATTCCATTACTCTCTATGTGTTACATTGCCAGCATATTCCATGTGCTGACCCGTTTTCGGGTTACAACTTCTCATGTTGCAGACTTTTCAGACGACGAGTAAGGAATTTTTAGGTCGTGGTTCTATACTCAGTGATGCCGCTGGAGTTGATGGACCCATTTATCTTCCAAGTCTTCCGCTGTTATCGACACTAGATGTCCTTAAGCCATGTTTATTGTAATAAGTTCTCTTTGAGACAACGATGTAATAAGTGTGTGATTGCCACTCTGCTATAAATCCTTCGATGTACTGTGTGGTGTCAGCATTACTGTTCCAGGGATGACACCTGAGCACAGAGCGCTTGATCCATTCGGACCGGGTCGCGACAAATACCTTTACTGTTACCTTGTTGCAAAGACGTAGATGATGTAGATACGGACATTGACAATGTACCATACTCTTGAGATGATGTCGTGTTCAGAATCGGAGGTGGGGCTGCTCTAGTAGGTGCAACGGTGGAGGAACCAACCAGCGGTGGTGAGCATGAACTGGAATAGTAGTAGTTATAGTCACCCAATGCATCCTCCAATATCTGTTTCTCAAAGGTACAAGCACGAACATATATACCAGTAATGCAATGAGGAATATACTGAAATCTTGCCTGAATATCATGGTTTAAACCACCAAAAAATCTATTCATTGTATCATCCTCAGATTCTTTTATGTCACAATGACGCGTATAATATTTGAACTCTTGTTAGTAAGCATGAACAGTGTTGTTGCCTTTTTTAAATTGTTCAAATTTGCGAAGCAATTCACAACGATAGTAAGGAGGGAAAAATTGTTGTCTCATTACATATTTCAAATATTTCCACGTTGTGGGTTGGTTATCAATGTTTTTCTTACAATGCACACTCCACCAAACAGAAGCAAAACCAGTAAATGCTCTAGTGGTAGCTCGCACTCACTCAAGTTCAGAAAAGTCATGGTGACTAAAAAGTTGTTCTACTTCAAGCTCCCAAGCTAGATAAATAGCAGGGTTAAATCTACCCTCAAATGATGGTAAAGAGATAACCTGACCATATGCTTGTGTGTGTTGTCCCAACTCTCGTGATGGTGAAGATTTGTCCGTCGTCCAAGAACTTCTATCTTCAGAACCTGTCATGATTAGTAGAAACAAGAAACAAAATTCGAGAATAATGTTCCTATGAACTACTTGGATGTGGTTGTAAAGTGCTCACAGTAAAGCAAATATCAATATCTTACAAGTTCTTACCATGCGGCAGGTGGTGACAGGCAACCAGCGGTGTCAAATAACTCTGAAGATTGTGTAAAGTGATTGCTAGAGGAACGTACGTATACACGGTGTAGAAATATGTGGAGCTGGGTTGGCTATATATGGTAGCAAAGATTAGCAATAATCAATTCAGAGATGCAATGCTGAATAAACGCTCAACGACGGTACTGTGCTGGTCCTAGGCTAGACCGGACTAGAGACGCGAGCCTAGAACACTAATGAGGTCACGACGTAGCACAACTAGCATCAATGAAGGATACTAAGTAGCTCTGGACAGCAAGATATAAGTGAAGATCACAACGGTAGTAATGATAATGATGTGAAACAACAACCAAGCAGGATATATCAACAACTTTGTCTCCAATTTTCCTCTGGAAAAGTTTGTGCCAATTCTTTTGATAATTTTTTTTTCAAAAATGGTACTGACTCAAGCTTTCAAACACAAAAGGAATCACTCAATTCTGAGTTGATATGAGGAGTCAAAAAATTCTAAAACTGGCCTGAAAAACTGGAATAAGCTGTGTTCGTGAACTTCGGAGGGCAAAAAGACCTATTTAGAAGCCGATTTTGAGGTGCCAAATATTGAACGAGCTTCTGCAACTATTTAGATGCGCCTCATCGCTAGCTTTGTTTTGAGTACTCGCGGAGACAAAATGGACTTCGTTTGAGGAAGTTATGCATGTTTTACTAAACAGTGCACAAAACAGATTCCAATCCGAATTCAACTACGAGACTGAGTCTAGATAGATCTGAATTTTTTTTTCTGCTCTCTTTTTTTCCTCACATTTTTTTCTTTTTATTTCTATTTTTTTCTCCGACTTTTTTCTCTCATTGTTTTCTGTTTTTTTTCTCTCCCTCTTTCCAAAACAAACTAGATAAGATGCAGATTGGATCAAGCGAAGATGTGAACGATCTCAACTATTATTATGACAATGAACGGTTGGTAGCACGTGGTGGAAATTGATGGATGGGTGGTGGACAGCGGAAGGGATAACAATGCAGTGGCGGTGTGACTAATGTGAACAGAACTTGAAACTCTAAACGAACTAGACACTAAGACCAGCAACTCGACACGACGATGCAACCGATAATTCAACTATGCAAGCAATGAAAAGAAAATTGCAAAGGCTCAGACTGGCTTGGACAAATGATGAATAGATCTAACTTTTTTGTTTTTTTTTCTTGGATAATAGGTAAGAAAATAAATCTAATCTAGAAAAAACTGGAAATTCTCACCGAGCAACCTGAAAACTGATACCACTTGATAGAGGCGAAGGTGTCCCGATGTTTCGATGAGATATATATCGTTTTCTATGGGAGTCGACTTTGACGGTCCGACTACGAACGTGCGAAGACGTCGCACCTTAGCAATCGCTAAACCAACTTCCGAGGGTTATTGACCACGCCGGAGCACGATCAACCTGACCACGAGGGTCTATTTCCTGCGAGCAAATGAAGAACAAGCAAGAAACTGAGATTGCAATCTGGATATTGCAAATAAAAGAGGAAAGCTTTATTAATGAAGGTGGGGTTCTGTGACGGCTTGGCCTGGTCGTTGGACACAAACGAAGTACGCGAAGTTGCAGCTAAGGCGAACTTTTAATCTAAACCAAACCCAAGCAAAAAGCTACTAGATGGATCTACTTATATAGGAGCAAGGGGTGGCAACCAAGGAGGTGGGAGGACGTCCCAAGGCAGCCTAAAACTAACCCTAGGTCGTACAAGGCTCATGGGCCCAAGTGGAGGTGATGCAACACCTTTGGACTTGTTGTTTGAGTCAGATTCTGCTGTAGCGTCAGATTGTTTCGTCGATATCTCAATGCTCTGGACGAATTTGAAGGTGAATCCAATTGGGTTGGAAAGAGAATGAAATCTACTTTCCAACAAAAAAAATCACCCAATTCGGAGTCCTTATGAAAAAGTTGTTGGCGTTTTGAGTCAGGTATGTCTATGCAGTCTGAATCTGAATCCAGAACGTGAGAGACTTGGACTCTATCTTCTCTTGGCCCAAAAGTGACGTGAGAGAACTTTTTGAACAGAACCTAAACTTCTCCCTTTCCCTTATCTTCATATGTGGATTGTACAAATGTCCCATACACCTGCAATTAGACAAAACACAAAAGTGTGTGAAGTGTTTTTGTTTTGGATAACATAAATAGATTATTGAATAGTTTGCACTAGAAATCACCTGACAAATATGCATGTATAAAATATTTTTGGTCGTATCCAAGGTAGTCATGTCATTAGTTTTGCCTCCCAACCTTTTACCTCAAGGGTAATGTCAACAATAATAGTTGACGATCACCTACATCCGAGTGGATATGTATGTCTGGATCTTTCCCCAACACAGAGTGCTTGCCAAAAGAAAAAGTGTAAAAAGGAAAGGTGAAGATCACCATGACTCTTGTATAAAGGTAGAAGGTAAAAGTAAAAGATAGGCCCTTCCCAGAGGGAAGCAGAGGTTGTCATGCGCTTTTATGGTTGGATGCACAAAATCTTAATGCAAAAGAATGTCACTTTATATTGCCGCTTGTGATAAAGAACTTTATTATGCAGTCCGTCTATTTTATTTCTTCCATACGACAAGTTCATATAAAGTTTATTTTCTTCACACTAAAAGATCATACATATTTAGAGAGCAATTTTTATTTCTTGCACCAATGACAACTTACTTGTAGGATCTTACTCAATCCATAGGTAGATATAGTGGACTCTCATGGAAAAACTGGGTTAATGGATGTTGGATGCACAAGTAGTATCTCTACTTGGTGCAAAATATTTGGCTATCATGGTATGAGAAGAAAGCTCAACATGTTGGAGGATCCATGACAATATAACTTCTATTTGGATATAAGAGAACATAACCCATTATGTTGTGTTCCTTGTCCAACATCAACTTTTTTTGACAGAAAGACTATAGGGGAACCCCCTACAGTATAATTGGTGCAACAAACCCAACTTGCAAGTACCATGCCTTGAACCTGGGTGGGTGGGAAGGCATCAGCCCCTTCCCACCACTAGGCTATGCCTTAGTCTGCCCAACATCAACTTATTACCATATAATATTTTAATGAGTGCTCACAACCATAAAAGATGTCCAAGATAGTGTATTTATATGTGAAACCTCTCTTTCTTTATTATTTCCTATTAATTGCAACAATGACCAATACTGTGATTGTCAACTCTGAACAAATTTTATTCATCATACTCTTTATATGTGAAGTCATCACTGTCCATAAGATCATTATATAATCTTTTACTTCTTTTATTCTTTTCTTTTCTTTTCCATGATCAAGGCACGAAAGCAAAGCCTTCTACTAAAAACTACTCTTTATTATATGACTCTCGGACTGAATTACATAGATAGATCACAAAGCAAAACTCAAAGACTAGATCATGCCGAAACTTATATTATACTAGATGACGATAAAACCAAAAGGACTGAACTAAGATAAACGATAAAGATAAAGATGTGATGGTGATACGATACCGGGGCATCTCCCCCAATCTTGGCATAAGCTAAGGGGAGTGCCCATACCCATGTACTCAAGTATCCTTCTTCGGAGGTGGTGATGATGAGGTTGATGATGCAGAGGGCTTGTCCTTCGTCTTCCAAGGCATTGTCTCACCGTCGTAAAAGGATAAATGAGTCTCCGGGATCCTCAAATCTCCACCCAAACTCATCCTCTTCAATATGTATTCATACTCACAGTTTTGGTTTTGCAGGTCATAGATCTGGGCTTGGACATGATCGTTTTTCTCATAAAGCTTGAAGATGGCCTCTCCAATATCCTTGGTGTCTAGCTTTTGGTCACAGGTGAATTCCGTGATCATGGAGTGGTTGGCATTGAGTCCACGTTCCACCATCCCTTGGCACTTGAAGATTTCCTGCTCGACCGCTTCGAGCCTGGCCTCCACGCTTCCAGTGTTCTTTGGCCCTTGAACATCCTGGATGTGAAACACCCCCTCATGCATCTCAATGGTTTGATGGTGTTGCAGCACCTCCAGAAGGTAGGGGTTGATGACCTTCTCTTGAATATATCATTCATGGTCTAGCAAATATTGTTATAAAGGATCAGTAGGAGGCACGTCAATAGAAGTAAGACCAATAATTTCTTCTTTAGTAGGTAATTCTTTATGACGAGGTTGTCTACGGAATGTGGAGAAATTAAACTCATGAGACACATCCCAAAAACTTACACTAATAGTTTCTTTCTCACAATCTATCTTAGTATTAACGGTGTCCAAGAAAGGTCTACCAAATATAATGGGACAAAAATCATCTTGTGGGGAACCAAGAACTAGAAAATCAGTAGGGTATTTTATTTTCCCACACAAGACTTCAACATTTCTAACAATCCCAAGTGGTGTGACAATATCTCTATTAGCAAGCTTCATAGTAACATCAATATCTTCTATTTCAGTTGGTGCAATATCATTCATAATTTCTTGACACGAAGTAAAAGGGATTGCACTCACACTAGCACCCAAATCACATAAGCCGTGATAACAATGATCTCCTATTTTAACAAAGACAACAGGCATGCCAACAACAAGTCTATGTTTATCTTTTTCATCGGGTTTAGCAATTCTAGCAGCTTCATCATAGAAGTAAATAACATGCCCATCAATATTTCCACCCAGGAGATCTTTAACCATAGCTACACTAGGTTATACTTTAATTTGTTTAGAGGGTGTAGGTGTTCTTGTATAACTCTTATGAACCATAACTGAAGCTTTAGCATGTTCTTTTATCTTTACAGGAAAAGGTGGTTTCTCAACATAAGAAGTAGGAAAGACTGGATCAACATTATATGTAATGGTTTCTTCTTCAGCTTTAATGGGTTCTACTATTTTTACTTCAATGGGAGGGTGATATTTAAACCATTTCTCCTTAGGGAGATCAACATTAGTAGCAAAAGATTCAAAAAAAGAAGCTACTACCTCAGAGTCAAGTCCATATTTAGTGCTAAATTTACGAAAACATCGATATCCATAAAAGATTTAACACAATCAAACTCGAGGTTTATACCTGACTGGCTAACTACTTACCTTCATCAAGCTTCCAATCTTCAGAGTTGCGTTTAATTATTTCCAAAAGATCCCATTTGAATTCAATAGTCTTCTTCATAAAAGAGCCAGTACAAGAAGTATCAAGCATGGATTAATTATTACGTGAAAGCCGAGCATAAAATTTCTGTATAACAATTTCCCTTGAGAGCTCATGATTGGGGCATGAATATAACATTGACTTAAGCCTCCCCCAAGCTAGAGCGATACTTCCTCATTCACGAGTTCAAAAATTATATATATATATAATTCCGATCATGATGAACTAGATGCATAGGATAAAACTTCTGCCGGAATTCCAATTTCAATCGGTTGTAATTCCTTTCCCTTCAAAGATAAAGGGAAGACCTTCTTCTTGATTTCAACCTAGGGTAGACCTGCAAGCTTAAATAATCCACAAACTTCATCCACATAGATTAGATGCATATCAGGATGTAGTGTTCCATCTCCTGCATAAGGATTAGCTAGTAGTTTCTCTATCATACCGAAGGAATTTCATAATAAATATTTTTAGTAGGTGCAGTAGGTTGAGGAGCAACTCTTTGCTCTTCGAGGTGAAGATACCCCCAACAAGCCCCTCAAAGTATGATTTTCCATAGCGACAAGTGGCAATAAATTTCAGCACATAGTATAAATGTTTCCTTACCAAATTCCATTTACTAAAGGCGCTTCACTCCCTGGCAATGGCGCCAGAAAAGAGTATTGCTGACCCAAAAGTATCAAGGATCAATCATAGTCCTTCGATATGTAAGAGTGTCGAACAGAATGAGGAGCAGAAGGAAATAGCAAAGGTGCATCAAGGTGGCCCAATCCTTTTTATAGCAAAGTGCTCCCAAGGACACATGGGAATTACTGTCAAGTTAGTTTTCATCATGCTGATATGATTCACGTTACTTTGATAATTTGATACGTGGGTGGACCAGTGCTTGGGTGCTGTGCTTACTTGGACAAGCCTCCCACTTATGATTAACCCCTCTCGCAAGCATACACAACTACGAAAGAAGAATTAAGATAAATCTAACCATAGCATGAAACACGTGGATCCAAATCAGCCCCTTACGAAGCAACACATAAACTAGGGTTTAAGCTTCTGTCACTCTAGAAATCCATCATCTACTTATTACTTCCAAATGCCTTGCCCTAGGCCCAAATCATGGTGAAATGTCATGTAGTCGATGTTCACATAACACCACTAGAGGAAACACAACATACATCTCATCAAAATATTGAACGAATACCAAATTCACATTATTACTTTTAACAAGACTTCTCCCATGTCCTCAGGAACAAACGTAACTACTCACAAAGCATGTTCTTGTTCAAGATCAGAGGTGTATTGAATATCATTAAGGATACCAACATATGATATTCCACCAAATAAACCAACTAGCATCAACTAGAAGGAGTAATCAACACTAATAGCAACCCACAAGTACCGATCTGAGGTTTTGGGACAAAGATTGAATACAAGAGATGAACTAGGGTTTGAGAGGCGATGGTGCTGGTGACGATGTTGATGAAGATTGACCCTCCCTCGATGAGAGGATCATTGGTGATAACGATGGCTTTGATTTCCTCCTCCCAGAGGGAAGTTTCCCCGGCAGAATAGCTCCGCCGGAGCCCTAGATTGCTTCTGCCCAGGTTTCGCCTCGAGACGGCGGCGCTTCATCCTGAAAGCTCTCTTCTGATTTTTTTTTCTAGGTCAAAACCCTCAATATAGTAGAAGATGGGCACCAGCTGATTGCCAGGGGACCCATAAGCCCTAGGGGCGCGCCCTGGGGGTAGGGCGCGCCCCCAGGCTTGTAGCCTCCTGGTGGGTCCCCTTCTAAAACTTCTTGGCCCAGTATTTTTATATATTCCAAAATAATACTCAGTAAAGTTTCAGGACATTTGGAGTTGTGCAGAATAAGTCTTTCAGATTTGCTCCTTTTCGGTCCAGAATTACAGCTGCTGGCATTCTCCCTCTTCATGTAAATCTTGTAAAATAAGAGAGAAAAGACATAAGTATTGTACCATAATGTGAAATAATAGCCCATAATGCAATAAATATCAACATAAAAGCATGATGCAAAATGGACGTATCACCGAGCTATTAAATCTCAGGTGTTGGACGACTTTCTCGTCGAATGGACAGAAACTCCACTGGCGACAATATTCGTATGTACTACAGATTATGTATACTGATTCCAACAACGCAGCCGAATATGAGGCTTTGTTTCATGGACTTCGGATGGCAATGTCAATGGGCCTACAATGTCTCAAGGTACATGGAGACTCGAACCTCGCCATCTCCCAAGTCAATGGGGAATTCGACGCTAAAGACCCAAAGATGGCGGCATATCGGAATGTCGTCCTTAAAATATCTGCTTGGTTTGAAGAGTTAGAATTTCACCATGTCTCCAGAGACAACAATCAAGCTGCTGACATCCTTGCTCTCATGGGCGCCAAACGCGACCCGGTCCCTAAGAACACCTTTTTGAACGGCTTTTCAGGACATCCGTGGTGTGGCACGGCGAGCGCAAGGATGCCAGAGTCAATGCCCAGAACAGATCATCCCTCCTGTCATTGAACTAGATGAAGAAATCATTGGAGGCTCGACACTTGAAGAAACAACTTCTGTTCACGAAGTCATGGCACTAATCGCACCATGGACCGATCCCTTCCTCGCCTATCTTCTCCGTCAAGAGCTCCCCAATGAACAGACCGAGGCACGACGCATAATTTGGCACTTTAAAGCCTATAAGGTCCACGAGGGTGAACTATACAAAAAGCACTACCGGAGTCCTCCAGAGATGCATATCCAAAGAAGAGGGGTAGCAAATTTTTGTTGAGATACATGCTGGCATGGGCAGTCACCACTCGGCAGCTCGGACCCTGGTCAGCAAGGCCTGTCAATCTAGGTTCTTCCAGCCGTCCGCTCGCGCAGATGCCCACACACTAGTCCAACATTGCGTCAGATGCCAGCTCTTTGCAAATCAAAGCCACATGCCCCCCACGGCTGTTCGGATGATACCGATTTCCCGGCCTTTCGCGGTTTGTGGGCTGGACATGGTCAGACCACTTAAAGGAGGGGCCAAGAAAAATAAATATCTACTGGTCATGGTTGACAAATTCACTAAGTGGATCGAGGCGAAACCAGTAACTTCGGCTAAGTCCTGACCAGTCATCGACTTTATATCTGGCATGGTCCACCATTACGGTGTCCCCCGACAGTGTAATAACAGACATTAGATCCAATTTTATAGCCCAGGAGGTAAAGGACTGGTGCGCTAACATGGGCATCAAGCTCGATTATTCTTCAGTACATCACCCACAGACCAACGGACAGATCGAACATGCCAATGTACTAATCATGAGCAGCATTAAGCCTCGACTGGTCCGTTCCCTAAAAGAATCTGATTGGCACTAGGTGGAGGAGCTCGACTTCTTATTGTGGGGACTGTAGACCACCCCTAATCGATCAATGGGATACATGTCGTTCTTTATGGTGCACGGGGAAGAAGTAGTCCTCCCCTGCAACCTCATTCATGAGGCACCTAGAGTGCGCATGTACAAACAAAAGGAAGCCGAGTTAGATCGGCAGGATGACCTGGACGCCATAGAAGTTGAGCGCAACATAGCTCGGGCCCGCTTTATGTTTTATCAATAGCAGGGACGACGCTACCAGAGTAGGGAAGTTTGGGTGAAGGCATACAACATAGGCGAACTCGTCATATGTCTCCCCGAGAAGCAGAAGAACTAGCTCTCGCCCAAATGGGAGGGTCCCTTCATAATCGATAAAGTACTAGCAGGAGGAACGTATCATCTCCGCAACCCAGCGGATAATCGCCTCGAACCAAACCCATGGAATGCAGCTCGGCTTTGGCGCTTCTATGGCTAGTCCGGTGTCATCACTCCAACCAGCCTTTCTTTTGTTATAGTTTTCCTTTCCTTTTTCACCTTTTTTGGGTGTTTAGCACCTCACAGGTTGTGTTTGGCTAAACCGAACTATTTTAAGCTTCCTTCATCACACATCTTCAATTGTACTACCCGGTTATACCTTGGGGCTTCCTTAACGAAGCTGATCAATATACCTTTTGTGCATCTATTTGCCTCTATCGTGTTTGCACCCTTCCAGTATCATTTTTATGCCATTATATGCGTCAATTTGACTTAAGTTTTGGCCAAGCTGGGTTGCCTTGCTCCTATGCTTACCCTCTACGTTCCCGATTTTTCGGCTAGAGGGTAAAGGGAGCATCTTTGCGATTGTTATGACCGGATTACCCGGGTACGTACCTCAGACGGGTGAAGCCGAAAGCTAGCGTTTTTAAGAACATAATTGGTCAGCTACGAGGGAAGTGAAAATTATTGGTGATCATTACCAAACACCCGGGTTTATTTTACCGAAGCTACCATCACCCGCATACTACGGGTGTCTGGATAAAACATCTATGGTTAACATACCAACCCAAAGAAAGAAACCCATGGAGGAACTATTTTCTTTGGAAGACGTTTCTGACATTAAAAGTAATATAACAAAATTCCTTGTGCACATTCTGTCTATTCGTACTGAATGGTAATGACCCACAAGTATAGGGGATCAATCGTAGTCCTTTAGATAAGTAAGAGTGTCGAACCCAACGAGGAGCAGAAGGAAATGACAAGTGGTTTTCAGCAAGGTATTTTCTGCAAGCATTGAAATAGTCGGTAACAGATAGTTTGATAGCAAAGATAATTTGTAACGGACAAGTAACGGTAATGGTAAATAAGGTGCAGCAAGGTAGCACAATCCTTTTTTGTCAAATGACAGGACAAAACGGTCTCTTATAATAAGCAAAGTGTTCTTGAGGGCACACGGGAATTTCATCTAGTCACTTTCATCATGTTGGTTTGATTCGCATTCTCTACTTTGATAATTCGATATGTGGGTGGACCGGTGCTTGGGTGTTGTTCTTACTTGAGCAAACCCCCCACTTATGATTAACCCCTTCACAAGCATCTGTAACTACAAGAAAAGTATTAGGATAAAATCTAACCGTAGCATTAAACATTTAGGTTCAAATTGGTCCCTTATGAAGTAGCGCACAAACTGGGGTTTAAGCTTATTTCACTCTAATAACCCATCGTCTAATAACTACTCCACAATGCATTCCCTTAGGCCCAAAGATGGTGAAGTGTCATGCAGTCGATGTTCACATGACACCACTAGCGGAATCACACCACACATATCAAGTTCACATTATTACTTGCAACGTGACTTCTCCCATGACCTCAAGAACAAAAGTAACTACTCACAAATGATAATCATGCTCACGATCAGAGGGTATTAAATAGCATAATGGATCTGAACATATAATCTTCCACCAAATAAACCAGATAGTAATCAACTACAAGATGTAATCAACACTACTAGTCACCCACAAGTACCAAGTTGAGGTTCCGGTGAAAAGATTGAACACAAGAGATGAACTAGGGTTTGAGAGGAGATGGTGTTGTTGAAGATGTTGATGGAGATTGGCCTCCCAAATATGGGAGGGTTCTTGGTGATGACGATGGCTTCGATTTTCCCCTCTGGGAGGGAAGTTCCCCCAGCGGAATCGCTCCACCGAAGGGCAAAAGTGCTCCTGCCCAAGTTCAGCCTCAAGACGGCGGCGCTCCATCCCCAAAGTCATCTCCTTATTTTTTCCAGGTCAAAATGACTTATATACCAGAAGATGGGCACCGGAGGTGGGCTAGGCTGATCACAACCCACCAGGGCGCGCCTGGAGGGCCTAGCGCGCCCTGGTGTCTTGTGTTCACCAGGTGGCCCCCTCTGGTAGTGATTTGCTCTAGTGTTTTTCATATATTCCAAAATAATTCTCCATAAATTTGGAGATCATTTGGAGTTGTGTAGAATAGCTAGCTCTGACGTAGCTTTTTCAGGTCCAGAATTCCAGATGCCGACATTCCCCCTCTTTGTGCAAACCGTGCATATTATGAGAGAGAAGGCATTAGAATTACTCCATAAAGCATTATTATGCATAAAACATTATAAATAACAGTAGGAAATCATGATGAAAAATGGACTATCAACTCCCCCATGCTTAGACCTCGCTTGTCCTCAAGCAAAACCGATATCGGAAAACATGTCCACATGCTTAGAGAGAGAGAGAGGTGTTGATAAAAACAAAATATAGACATAGTAGCATCATGCATATTATTATAACAACAACAAACTTTATCATATAACTTCTCATGAACAAGTAACAATTCATCACAACATCGAAGTAAAAAGCATAAACTCTATTGAAGGACTCACTTGTTCACCTTGCCGAGGCCATCATCGATCCCTACTACCGAGACATGAAGGATTCCTGCAACAAGGACAAGCGTGCCTGGCACTCGGCCTGGATGGAGAAACTCGAGAAATCTCACGTCGTGTACGTGGCCAAGGAGGCGTACACAAGCTGCGACATGTACAGGCAGATCATTGACATGAGGAAGTGCCTCCTTCCCCAAAACGGTTAGGGATCCAGCCGGAAGCAGAGCAATGGCAAGTGTCATCGCAACAAGAAGTAGATGATTAGATCCTCATTTCTCCTAGTTTAGTATGCATTTAATTGCTTACTTTGGTGTGTGGAAATGTTATGTGTGTAGTCACTTGTGTAATTGTATGCTTAATTTGGTTATGTAATGTTGTGTTTTTAAGTATATATGTTGATGCTCTGTAGACAGAGCATAGATGTTGTGCAGACAAAGAAAATCACATTGCACATGGACTAAACAATGGAAACTGTCGGTGATGTTTTCGTCAATAACTCATAATTGTATACCAGCAATCGTTTGCTCACAACACACATGACTAGTTAACTGGAATTGTCTCTGTTGTTATCGGTCTTCCCACACGTTTCTGATTGCAGACTTGTCTGCTGCGTATCACACACACAATGTTAAGTTGAACCGTTTTTGTTCTCTTGGCTCAATGCAAATAGTTCATCCGAGTGAACTGTATGCCGTATATCACACACACCTTCATCTTGCTGCACGTTTCTATTGTTCCGCCTAATCACAAACACTTCAACCGAGTGAATCATATGCTGTATATCGCACACGCCTTCATCTGGCTGCCCGTTTCTTTTGTTTGCCTCATCGCAAATAGTTCATTCAACTGAACCGCACGCCCCTCATCGCACACGCAAATAAAATTTGGAACGTGCTTGATGTATCCTTCATCACAAACATTTTTCATCATTTTTGACGGTTATTTTACATCACCGTTTGCGATTAACGCGTCGCACACAGTTTCCTTGAAGGGTCTCTAATTGTAGTGTCGCGTTAGCAGCATCCTGCAGTAGTGGATGTGTGGAGTAATAGTAGTAGATGCAAGCAGGAGTCAGTCTACTAATCTTGGACGTGATGCCTATATAATGATCATTGCCTGGATATCGTCATAATATTTGAAGTTCTATCAATTGCCCATCAGTAATTTGTTTACCTGCCGTATGCTATTTTTCTCAAGATAAGCCACTAGTGAAATCTATAGCCCCCGGGTCTATTTATTCAATGAGGGAAATACCTACCGTAGCTATGCTGCATCATCCCTTCCTCTTTGGGGAAATACTAACACATGCATGAGCCATCAGTTCTCCCTATACCCTCCTAGCCGAACATGCAGAAATTAAGAGGGTAAGCACAGGAGCCGGGCAACCCAACTATTGACACAATACATAATTCAGAACCAATTCATATAATGCAATATCTGAGACACCGAGCACATGAGAAAGAAAGTAGTTCCGGGGTGATGCTTGGGGCGAGTTTTATAATCGAGCCACTGGTCTATTAGCCGATCACATCGAAAGAAAATATGTATCGAACTAGTTTGTTTCGTGTCGAAGAGCGGGAAAAGTTATGCAATATAAATGACTGCAGGAGCATCGTAAAGATTGGTGTTTATTTGTGGTGAACTCTTGCCGTCTAACCATACAATTCGAACTATCGAAGCAACTATTACAGATACTTCATTAACAACTAAATTTTAGAGAGGAAAGGTTTACACAGGGCCTTAATGCGTAGTTTGACATCCCTATGATTCCCTGCTGCATGTCTGCGCCTTTGCTCCTGAGGGGAGGAAGAACTTGTTGGAGGGGATAATAATTGGCTGACGGGCCCTTGAGAGAGGGTCGAGAAGTCGCCCCACTGTATTATCTTGATGCCGGATAGGTCCTAGATGGTACCTATTACTGTTTGAAGACGTGTTTGACCATAACTCGGTTGGACTGAACAGTTGGCTCTTGGGTGGTTGATAACCCACAAGTATAGGGGATCGCAACAGTTTTCGAGGGTAGAGTATTCAACCAAAATTTATAGATTCGGCACAAGGGGAGCGAAAGAATATTTGAAGGTATTAGCGGCTGAGTTGTCAATTCAACCACACTTGGAGATTAATTATCTGCAGCAATATGATCAGTAGCAAAGTAGTTTGATAGTTTTGATAATAGTGACAACAACAACAGTAACAGTAACAGTGATAGCAGTAATTTGTAGCAAGTGTAACAATGATGATAGCAGTAGTAACTTAGCAGAAACAATATAAGATAAATTTGTAGGCATTGGATCGGTGACTTGTTGGATGATATTCATCATGAGACAGTTATAACCTAGGGCGATACGGCACTAGCTCCAGTTCATCGATATAATGTAGGCATGTATTCCATAAATAGTCAACGTGCTTTATTAAAAGAACTTGAATGACATCTTTTGTCCTACCCTCCTGTGGCAGCGGGGTCCATATTGGAAACTAAGGGATATTAAGGCCTCCTTTTAATAAAGAACTGAAACAAAGCATTAACGCATAGTGAATACACGAACTCCTCAAACTACATTCATCACCGGGAGTGGGCCCGGTTGTAGTCACTCCGGGGTTGCCGGATCATAACCGTAGTAGGTGACTATAGCTTGCAAGATTGGATCTAAAACATGGATATAATGATGAATTCATAAATGGTTCAAATTTGAAATCATGGCACCCGGGCCCAAGGTGACAAGCATTAAGCATGTCAAAGTCATAGCAACATCAATCTAAGAACATAGTGGATACTAGGGATTAGGCCCTTACAAAACTAACTCGATTACATGATGAATCTCATCCAACTCCTCACCGACCAGCAAGCCTATGAAGGAATTACTCCCTCCCGGTGGGGAGCATCATGGAATTGGCGATGGAGATAGGTTGGTGATGATGAAGATCGAAGATCCCCCTCTCCGGAGCCCCAAACGGACTCCAGATCTGCCCTCCCGAGGAAGAACAGGGCTTGGCGGTGGCTCCGTCTCATGGATCGCTGATATGTCTCCAACATATCTATAATTTTTCATTGTTCCATGCTATTATATTACCTGTTTTGGATGTTTAATGGGCTTTAATATACCTTTTTATATTATTTTTGGGACTAACCTATTAACCAAAGGCCAGTGCAAATTGCTGTTATTTTGCCAACTTCAGTGTGTCACAGAAAAGGAATATCAAATGGAATCCAAACGGAATGAAACCTTCGGGAGAGTTATTTTTGGAACAAACGTGATCCAGGAGACTTGGAGTGGACATCAAGAAAGAAGCGAGGAGGCCATCAGGCAGGAGGGTGTGTGCCTAGGGAGGTAGGCGCGCCCCCACCCTCGTGGGCCCCTCGCAGCTCCAGCGATGTACTTCTTCCTCCTATATATACCCATATACCCCGAATACTTCCAGGAGCACCACGAAACCCAATTTCCACCGCCGCAACCTTCTGTACCCGTGAGATCCCATCTTGGGGCCTTTTCTGGCGTTCCGCCGGAGGGGGGATCGATCATGGAGGGTTTCTACATCAACACCATAGCCTCTCCGATAATGTGTGAGTAGTTTACCACAGACCTTTGGGTCTATAGTTATTAGCTAGATGGCTTCTTCTCTCTCTTTGGATCTCAATACAAAGTTCTCCTCGATTCTCTTGGAGATCTATTCGATGTAATTCTTTTTGCGGTGTGTTTGTCGAGATCCGATGAATTGTGGGTTTCTGATCAAGATTATCTATGAACTATATTTGATTCTTCTCTGAAATCTTTTATGCATGATTTAAATATCTTGCAAGTCTCTTCGAATTATCAGTTTGGTTTGGCCTACTAGATTGATCTTTCTTGCAATGGGAGAAGTGCTTAGCTTTGGGTTCAATCTTGCGGTGTCCTTTCCCAGTGACACCAAGGGCAGCAAGACACGTATGTATTATTGCCATCGAGGATAAAAAGATGGGGTCGATATCATATTGCTTGAGTTTATCCCTCTACATCATGTCATCTTGCCTAATGCATTACTCTATTCTTATGAACTTAATACTCTAGATGCATGCTGGATAGCGATGGATGTGTGGAGTAATAGTAGATGCAAAATCGTTTCGGTCTACTTGTCGCAGACGTGATGCATATATACATGATTATGCCTAGATATTCTCATAACTATGCGCTTTTCTATCAATTGCTCGATAGTAATTTGTTCACCCACTATAGAATTTGCTATCTTGAGAGAAGCCACTAGTGAAACCTATGGCCCCCGGGTCTATCTTCCATCATATTATTTTCCTATCTACTTGCTATTTCTATTTTGCAATCTTTATTTTCTACTCTATACAACAAAAATACCAAAAATATTTATCTTATTATTTTTATCAGATCTCACTTTCTAAGTGACCGTGAAGGGATTGACAACCCCTTTATCACGTTGGTTGTGAGGTTCTTGTTTGTTTGTGCAGGTACGAGAGACTTGCGTGTAGTCTCCTACTGGATTGATACCTTGGTTCTCAAAAACTGAGGGAAATACTTACGCT
Organism: Triticum dicoccoides; assembly: GCF_002162155.2. Taxonomy (NCBI): domain Eukaryota; kingdom Viridiplantae; phylum Streptophyta; class Magnoliopsida; order Poales; family Poaceae; genus Triticum; species Triticum dicoccoides. The sequence goes on from NC_041390.1 coordinate 279,152,002, forward strand.
ACTATGCTGCATTACCCTTTCCTCTTCAAGGGAAAACCAACGCAAGCTCAAGAGGTAGCAAGAAGGATTTCTGGCGCCGTTGCCGGGGAGATCTATGCACAAGTCAAGACATACCAAGTACCCATCACAAATTATTATCCCCCGCATTACATTATTTGCCATTTGCCTCTCATTTTCCTCTCCCCCACTTCACCCTTGCCATTTTATTCGCCCTCTTTTCCGTTCGCTTTTTTTCCATTCGTCTCTTTTTGCTTGCTTCTTGTTTGCTTGTGTGTTGGTTTGTTTGTCACGATGGCTCAAGACAATACTAAATTGTGTGATTTTTCCAATACCAACAATAATGATTTTATTAGCACTCTGATTGCTCCTCTTACCGATGCTGAATCTTGTGAAATTAATACTGCTTTGCTGAATCTTGTCATGAAAGATCCGTTTTCTAGCCTTCCTAGTGAAGATGTCGCTACCCATCTAAACAGCTTTGTTGATTTATGTGATATGCAAAAGGAGTGCATGAAGTTGATCTATGGGGTGCATATCCCTATTGACGTTGAGCATAGGGAGGCTCCTCAAACTAAGACAGGGCTCGGGCCTGTTTTCTTGCCTCCTGCGCCCTGACGGTGCGTTGGTAATTTGGCCCCTCGATTCCGGTTTGGACTTCGGCTACCAGAGCTGTTGTATGCTCCTCAGTCCAGAGTGAGCGCTCCGTGTTGCCATTCATTGTGATGACACCCTTGGGTCTGGGCATCTTTAGCTTCAGGTATGCGTAATGGGGGACGACGTTGAAACGAGAAAATGTTGTACGACCAAGGAGTGCATGATAGCCGCTGCAAAAAGGGACAATGTGGAAGATCAAGTCTTTGATGCGGAAGTTGTCGGGCGAGCCAAACACTACTTCCAAAGTCACAGTGCCCGAGCAGCGGGTTTTGACGTCTGGGATTACTCCTTTGAAGGTGGTGTTGCTGGGTTTAATCCTTGACAGATTGGTACCCATTTTCCTCACTGTATCTGAATAAGTTAGATTGAGGCTGCTGCCTCCGTCCATGAGGACTCTGGTGAGGTGGTACTCGTCGATAATGGGGTCAAGAACCAGGGCCACCGATCCTCCATGATGGATACTGGTCGGATGGTTCCTGCGGTTGAAGGTGATTGGACATGCCGACCATGGCTTGAATTTTGGGGCTCCCGGCTCTACAACGTAGAAGTCCCGAAGTGCGCGCTTCCTCTCCTTCTTAGGAATATGTGTGGCATAGATCATGTTCACCATTTATCTCAGGAGGGAATTGCTTCTGGCTTCCATTGTTCGACCCGCGAAGCTCTTCGTCGTCCTTGCTGCGGGGGCCCTTGCCTTGCTCCTCGGTTGTGAGTTTGCCATCCTATTTGATTACACTACAGTTATGGTTGGTGTGGTTGCCAGGCTTGTACGAGGCACCATGGATGTGGCAAGGCCTATCCAGGATTTTGTCGAGTGCGGTCGGGCCATCCCTGTTCCCTTTAGAGGGTTTCTTTCGCGGTCTTGATTTTGAGTTGCTGAATCCAGCATTTACTTGTTGTGTACTCGGTTTTGCCACCATTGTGATGAGACTTGTTCTTGTTGCGTCATGGTATCCCGTTTTTGTCCCGGACTTCTGAGGTCCCGAGTCTTCGGGGTTGTTGCTCCTAGAGCCAACCAGTTGTCTTCGCGCGCGCAAAAGCGGGTCATGAGTAAGGTAAGAGCCGACATTGTCCTCGGCTAGTCTTGGCCAAGCTATCGGGCTAGCCATTCGTCTCAGATGCTACATTTGAATGCAGCTATCGCTCTAGCATCCGGACAGTCGATGATTTGGTTCTTCTTGGTCAAGAACCATTTCCAAAATTGTCAGGCTGACTCACCGGGCTGTTGGACCACATGTCTTAGGTCATCGGCATCCAGAGGCCGGACATTGGTTCCTTGAAAGTTAGCTCTGCAGGCATCCTCGAGCTCTTCCTAGCTCTCTATGGAGTTTTAAGGGAGGCTATTCAGCCAAAGCCTGGTTGGTCCTTTGAGTTTTAATGGTAGGTATTTTATGGCGTGGAGATCATCTCCTTGGGCCATATGAATGTGGAGAAGGAAATCTTCAATCCACACGACCGGTTCCATTGTCCCGTTGTATTGTTTGATGTTTACAGGCATAAACCCTTCCGGGAACTAGTGTTGCATCACCTCATCTGTAAAACACATTAGGTGAGCAGCGTCCCGGACTCAGGCCACATCACGCCGGAGTTCGGCTATCATCAAAGCTTGGTGCTTCTCCCGAGATCTATCGTTTCAGTTGCGCCAAGCTTGGTATCTGTCCCGTCCAGCGGTAGTGTACCCTCTAGATAAGTAGATGGATCTTGTCTGACCTGCTCTAGTGACCAGATTGTGTCATAGATCATATTCGTATTCTGGTTGCACTGCCTCCTGCCTTTTCGGCGAGGGGAGCGGGTGGGTATTCAGCCTCTCCAGCTAGCCTATCCCGTCCTCGAGGGGGCGGTCGTGCTGGTCTTCCTGAGTATATCTTGGGGGAGGATCAAGGGCCTCGTCGTTGATTGTGGCAGTAGTTTTCGTTTTGGATAGCTTTTGGTTTCCCGCTCATATCTGCACCCTTCTTCGGATGGAAGGACTTTTGTCCATCTATTGTTGAGGGTGTCTTGTTCAGCTTTTAGCTATTTCTGCTTCTTCTTCAAGCTTTGTGCAGTTGCTATAAATTTCCACTTGAACCGCTCTTGGTCCAATGGGTCTTCCGGGATGATGAAGTCCTCGACTCCGAGGCCTACCTCCTCTTCGAAGAGAGGGAGGTAGTTGCTATCCTCAGAGTCATTAAGGTCCTCGGGGTTATACTGATCCTTATGTCCCCCCGAGCCATCAATCTATTGCTTGGGGGCAACAGGGTCGCCGAGGTCTTCCATATTGTCCGAGGTTTCGTTTTCTTCGATGCTCATATTGCTTTCCCTGCCCCTACGCCCCTTGGATCATCTGCGCTATCGTCGGTGTTTGGGCGGCTCCTTGTCGGGCTTATCGCCATCTTCTCTAGGGGTGTCGTCGCTATTCTTCCCATTGGTGCCGCCCTTTGTCGTTGGGGGTGTCCACCATGTATAAATCGTAGGTGGAGGTGGTTGTACACCGTCTGGTGGTGGGAGGGGCAGTAGCAGTATGAGCCATGGCGTCGACATCTTCATCCATATCGTCAGCCTCTTCAGAAGCATAGTCCAGCATGTCGTTTAAACCTTTGACAATGGCTACTTCCCGATCTTTCGATGAGATGATAACTATCGATTTGGTGGAGACGACTTTGACGATCCGACTACAAACATGCACGACGTTGCGCCTTAGCAATCGCTAAACCAATTCCGAGAGGTTATTGACCATGTTGGAGCACGATCAACCTGACCACAAAGGTCTATTCCTGCAAGCAATCGAAGAACAAGCAAGAATATGATTAAGCAATCTGAATATTTCGAGTATGGATGAAGTATTGATAAAAGTGGGGTTTCATAAGTGGTCTTGGTCTAGTCATTGAACACAAACGAAGTACATGAAGTTGCAACGATGGCTAACTTTTAACTAAATAAAACCCAAGTCTAAATGATGCCTTAAGGGCTATATTTATAGGGAAAAGAGATGGGATTTTGTCCACCCTTGGCAAGGTGGGATTAAAACACCTCCTAAGTCGTTTCACCTACAATATGGACTCTAAAGATAGATTACATGGGCCTGGCCCAAAATAAGGTGGTGAAACACCAATAATAAGCTATGGACGAAATTTATGAAAGGCCATCTTGTATATTTCGTCCATCTTCTTGTATGTCATCATGGTGGCTTCAAAGTCCGGAAATCTCCACTTGAACCTCCGTTCTTGTTCTCTTCGCACGCACCTTCATCTCCGTGCTTGACCATGCTCCAATGTTCAACCTTCTTGTCCATGCTAGGCACTTCAATAGCAAGCAACACATATGTATCTAAGTTAGGCAGCATCATATTCTCATGAACACTAGAAACATTATCAAGAAACGAAAGTACCTGTTTATTTAATTGGCGTATCTGAGCTCTAGCAACTGTTCCAAGAGGTAAAACAGCAGGAGATATGGGTGTTATTGTGGTAGCCATGTCCTCATCATCCTCCCCTTCTTGAAAACCAAGTTGTCGGTGTCATAACCGGCGGTTCTCAGGTAGGGGGTCCCGAACTGTGCGTGTAGGCGAATGGTAACAGGAGGCAGGGGACACGAAGTTTTACCCAGGTTCGGGCCCTCTTGATGGAGGTAAAACCCTACGTCCTGCTTGATTAATATTTATGATATGGGTAGTACAAGAGTAGATCTACCATGAGATCAGAGAGGCTAAACCCTAGAAGCTAGCCTATGGTATGATTGTATATTGTCCTACGGACTAAAACCCTCCGGTTTATATAGACACCGAAGGGGGCTAGGGTTACACAAGGTCGGTTACAAAGGAGGAGATATACATATCCGTATTGCCTAGCTTGCCTTCCACGCTAAGTAGAGTCCCATCCGGACACGAGACGAAGTCTTCAATCTTGTATCTTCATAGCCCATCAGTCCGGCCAAAGGATATAGTCCGGCTATCCGGAGACCCCCTAATCCAGGACTCCCTCAGTAGCCCTCGAACCAGGCTTCAATGGCGATGAGTCTGGCGTGCAGTGTTGTCTTCGGCATTGCAAGGTGGGTTCTTCTCCAACTTTCAAGTGTTCGTAAGCAGTGTCTGGCTCCATAAATGTTGAACCTCTTGGCTTTTGTGCCCAATAAGGGCTATCTCCCACGCGTTGAATGAATACGAGGTGCTAGGGCGTTTTTACATTCGCCCCCCTAGCCAGATAAATAAATTGTCTATTAAAGGGATGGGGATTCTTAGATCCAATCCATATCATCCTCCCCCAGCGAGAATTCATCAGAGCGTGTTTCGGAAAGATCCATTCCAGCACGGTCGACCTCCGCAGCTCCTCCTCCCACCCCCGTAGCCCCAAGCCCGGTGATTGGGAGAGGTGTTCAGTCCCGCACAGCCGATTAGTCGAGTTGCAGACTAAGGGATTTCTCCCTCTGGCGTATATGGTGCCCGTTCGAGCCGGGCTCGCCACCTATAATGGCGGGGCGCAAGCGGAGAGCCTTCCTTGTCCCTCCATGGGAGAACGGGCCTGCCTTGTTCCTTATTTACTAAGGGGACTCAGATTTCCAATTCATCCGTTCCTCCGCGGGCTCCTGGAGTTCTACGGCGTCCAATTACACAATCTCACCCCTGCCTCCATTCTACATATCGCCGGCTATTTTGCTCTCTGCAAGTTGTTCCTGGGCTGCGAGGCTCACTTCGAGGTCTGGAAAAGGCTATTCTGCCTTGTCCCTCGCACACAGAGGGAATCACTTTATCAAGTAGGCGGAGCCGAAATATGGCGCATCGCCGATACCGGATACCTGTCCGGTACCCCGAAGAAGCCGTCCGAAGACTGGCCTTCAGAATGGTTTTATATAGAGGACGTCCCCCTTCCGGACCCTGTTCGGTGGGGCCTACCTGAGTTCAACAATGCTCCTTTGAAGAAGCGCCGTAGTTGGCGCCCACGGAGCCCCCAGGAGGAAGACAACGGAGAAGTCCTCTATCTAATGAACCGGATCAAAGCACTGGCTCGATCGGGATTGACAATAATTGAAGTTATGTCAATTTTCATAATGCGGGGAGTGCAGCCACTTCAATACCGTGGGCACCCCTTATGGTGTTATAACGGGGCGGATGACACCACCCGCTGCGGGCGTAAGGGTCCGGACAATGCTGCCGCTCTAGCAAAGATTCTGTCCGAACTGTTCAAGGGTGAGGAGGAGGAGTTCACCCGCATCAAGCCACGGGATGGATTCTCCATGTACAATCCTCCAAGCAGGGTAAGTTATATCTCCCTGCTCCCATTTTTCGCGCATTCTTTGTCATAAGTATTCATCTTGCCACTTTGCGGCAGGAACTGCAAAAAGCCATAAAGGAGGTCAGCAGCCCTTCTCCACAACCAGAAGACCCTGACCGGGCCCTCGACTCCAGACTTGAAGAAGATTCGGTTATATCCGTGGAGCTGATAGACCGGCAGTTCTATCAGTTAAGCTGTGATGATGCCATGGTGGCCATTACGGCTGACTATCCTGGACTGCTCCCTGCATCGCACGTAAGAAAAAACCAAAAAATCCCAACTCCAAAACTAGGATCCCCTTTTAGACACTTCACCCACCATATACACATGGCATTTTACAGGTAAGGCATTCGGGACGCCCTGCCGAGCCCATGGCATCACGCCAACAGGAGGCACCAAGGCCGGGTAGGCCAAAAAGGAAGGCGGTCAGGGCGGAGATGCCGGCACAAAGGTATAGCAAACCCCGCTCCATGGTTGTCGCCTTTCTTGAAATATAATGACACCCGCGTTTCTTTAACAGAAAAAACGCTCGCCGGAATATGTCCGGCGATGTTACTAATCATGCTTCCACCAGCCGGGCGCCAGAACCGGACATAGAGGCGGAAGCCGATATGGGGCAGGCGCCGGATAATCCCTCTACGGAGGATGCAGATAGGTTATCCGGTACTAACTCAGGAGTGGAAAGCGCCATGAACATAGGCGCCGCCGGGCCGTACTCCGGGACGCTTGTTTCTCACCAAAGGCATTTGATGCCTTTAATTCCGGAGAGGCGTACCTTCGTGCTGCTCAAGATGGCCTAGCCAGAGCCACGGATCAATATGTAAAGGATGTACGGGTAAGTGAATCTGACGATTCATATGTATCAGTAGCCCCTGAGACTTGAAACAGTTAGCAGAACTGATTTAAGGATCATCTTAATTGTGCAGGTTCTTACAGAGAAGAATACTAGGCTAACACAGGAGCTAGAGGAATGCAAGACCCAACCGCGGGCTGCTGTGGCCGCATTGCAGGAACCGAAAAAGTCACCTGCTAGTAACATTTATTTTAAAGAGTGATGGTTACCATATAATGTGCGGCATGGCTGTAGATCTAACAACAGATGTTGCAGATGAATCCGGAGAAAATCCGGAGGACCAGCATGTTTTGCGACAGCTAGAGGCTGGCAAACACGTGCTGACTGAGGTTAGGCGGGAGGAAAATAATCTCCAAGACGCCAATATTCAGCTGAACGTGGAACTAAAAGACGTTCGGGCCAGCTTGCCGACTCCGAGAAGGAGAATAAGCGGCTTTGGCGCGGCATTTTCAGTAAGTGCTTGAACGAATCCTTTTAAAGGAATTCGGCGAAGAAGCTGACTAACAGCGTTATGTCTGTAGGTATGCTGACGGGTCGTCCCGCGGAGGAAATGCCCGGGTCTGCGGGTGATCTTCTATCCGAGCTGTCGCTTCTGCACGAACAAGTTCGGCAGGTGATGCAAGGTGTTGCCCAGGCTTTGTGGTCATCTGTCTCTCTGACAGAGGGCGTTGTAGAACTTACGGAGAAGCTCAGGGGAGCACGGCGGCGCCTCCGATTATGGAAGATATCGGCCTGCCGACAGGGTGCCAGAGAGGTCTAGGCCATGGTGAAGACTCGGTATACCAAGGCAGACCCAAATCACATGGCCGAGGTCGGACCTGTGGGGACCGACGGAAAAGAGATCCCCGTTAGCTTAGTTTATGGGCAAGTAGAATTAGCCGCAAAGTATTCCCAACAGGATTGTAAGCTAGACGGCATGTTGGATGGTATAGAGGAGGAGTTTAGTCAGTCTGCATGACTATGTAATTAAAGTGACATGTATAATGCCTTCTAGCCGGATTGTAGATCATTTGTCGTTGCGGACCTTTTCGCTTCAACCTCCGGGCCCGATAGTCCGGAGTGAATCCGAATACCTGCTCAGTTATATAAGAACCGGGGTATGCATGGAGACCAGGCGTAGGGGTCATTAGTGCTTTATCAGACAAGTGCCCAACTAGTTATGTTATATTACATGGGTAGTAAGAAACATCTTCCAGGGAGAATAGTTCCGTTAAGGGTTCCTTTCCCTGGGTAAGCATGCCCTAAAGTGCATGTTCGGACTGCGATAAGAAACACAGAAAAAGCATCTGGGGGCAGATATGGACAATAAATAAAAATCATCTTTTGTTCACCGACCGAATATTCCCTTAAGAACGCTAGCTTTCGGCTTCACCCAGTCTGAGGTACACATCCGGCTGACCCGGCAGTAACAATCGCAGAGGTGCTCCCCTTATGCCCTAGCCGAATTAACGGGAACGCAGGGCATAAATACAAGAGCCAGGCAACCCAGCTTGGCCAAAACTTGAGTCATATCGATGCATATAATGGTGAAAAAAGGTACATGCAGAAGTATAACGCATGTGTTGGGCGTGAGGCCTAGATAAATAATTTAAGCTTCTGTGAAAGAAGCCCCCAGGTATGGAGAGTGCGGCTAGCGCATCTGTAATGTACAAGTGAGGCACATGGTGACCCTTGAAGGCCTAGAGAAATAATAAGAGAATGAAAGAAAGGGAAACAAGACAGATGATGTATATGCAGAAAATGGACAAAGGGAGGGGACTAACATAGAGTCCGGTGTTAGGCGTAGAATCTTCAGAGCCTGGCCGCATTCCATGGGTTCGGCTTGAGTCGACTAGTCGATGCATCCCGCAGTCGGTACGCTCCACCGGTCAGAACTTGGCCAATAATGAAGGGACCTTCCCATTTGGGCTCGAGCTTGTTCTTTTTCTTATCCGGCAGGCGTAGAACTAGTTCGCCAACATTATTAGTTTTGGCCCGTCCTTCTCTGCTTTGGTATATGTGAGCCTGTTGCTGATAAATGCGGAACGGGCTTTGGCTATGTCGCGCTCCTCCTCCAAGGTGTCCAGACTGTCCTGCCGATCGAGCTCGGCTTCTCTTTCTTCATACATGCGTACTTGAGGTGAGTCATGAATTATGTCACAGGGCAAGACTACGCCGTACACCATAAAAAACGGTGTATATCCGGTACTACGATTCGGCGTGGTCCGCAACCCCCAGAGTACGGAGTCGAGCTCCTCTACCCAGTGCATGTCAGACTCCGTTAAGGAACGCACTAATCTGGGTTTAATGCCGCTCATTATAAGACCGTTTGCTCGCTCGACTTGACCGTTGGTTTGTGGGCGATAGACTGAAGCATAATCGAGCTTGATGCCCATTTTGCTGCACCAGTGTTTTACCTCGTCGGCCATGAAGTTCGTGCCATTGTCAGTGATGATGCTGTGGGGGACGCCATAACAGTGTACAACCCCGGATATGAAGTCTATCACCGGTCCAGATTTGGCTGTTTTAACAGGTTTGGCCTCTATCCATTTGGTGAATTTATCCACCATGACCAGTTAGTATTTTTTCTTGTGGGTTCCCCCTTTAAGGGGTCCAACCATGTCAAGCCCCTAGACCACAAAGGGCCATGTAATGGGGATTGTTTGGAGGGCGGTGGGTGGCATGTGGCTTTGATTTGCAAAGAGCTGGAAACCGGCACAACGTTGGACCAAGTCATGTGCGTCTGCCCGGGCTGTTGGCCAGTAGAATCCTCTGCGAAAGGCCTTGCTTACAAGAGCCCGGGCTGCGGCGTGATGACCGCCGAGTCCGGCGTGAATTTCTGCCAAAATATTCCGCCCTTCCTCTTTGGAGATGCACCTTTGAAGGACTCCGGTTGTGCTTTTTTTGTACAATTCTCCCTCATGGACCCTGTAGGCCTTGGATCACCGTACTATGCAGCGTGCCTCATTTTGGTCCTCCGGAAGTTCCTGTCTAGTTAGGTAGGCCAGGAATGGTTCTGTCCACGGGGCAATAATGGCCATTATTACGTGGTCTGAAGGTGTTATTTCGGTGGCAAAGCCTCCGATTGTGTCAAAGTATTCGGTATCGGGCATTTTGGCCGGGTCCGGACTATTGTTACTGGTGTCTCCTTCCCATACTACGGATGGCTTGAACAGCCTTTCCAAAAATATGCTGGGGGGACTGTATCGCATTTTGCACCGATGCGGGCGAGGACATCTGCCGCCTGATTGTTTTCTCGAGCCACAAGGTGAAATTCGAGCCCCTTGAACCGAGCTGACATTTTTAGGACGGCGTTTCGATAGGCCGTCATTTTCGGATCCTTGGCGTTAAAGTCTCCATTTATTTGGGATATTGCGAGGTTTGAATCCCCACGGACCTCCAGGCGTTGTGTCACATCCCTAGCTTCTGGTGCTGCCTGGTGTGTGCATCATGTTTAAATTCTGAAATTTGAACTGAGGGAAATTGGAAGCCTCAAAACTTAAATAAAAGAGGGGCAAAAACCCTAGAAATCTCATTCATTGCTCCAAAATGCTTTCCTTAAATGTTTGATAATTTTTGGTAAGGGTTCTGGTCCCAACCAAAATATTGAACATTTTTAAGGAATTATTTTTGGGACTTTGGATTTAATTCATTAGCTATTTGAATTTGAATTATATTCATATAATTAGAATATAATTTCAAATACCCCTGAAATATTTTATAAGCTTTTGGAAAAGTCCATCTAGCAATATAAAATATTCAGAGGAGTTTTTGGCATTGTTTGAATTATTTTAAATTCAAAACAGTGGCAAAATAAATTAAATAAAAAAAAGGAGAGCAGAACCACCTGGACTTACCTGTGAAGGCCACCTGGTGGCCCAACAGGACCGGCCCAGCCGGCCCAGCCCACCTCCTCCCCCTTGTCATCTTCCTCCTCTGCCAGGAGGACGAACAGAGGCGAGGCGTGGCGCGCGCCCGAGAGGCCTCGGCCACCTCCTGCTTCCCCCTGGCCACCTCCTGCTTCCTCTCGTCTCCCTGGACCCCGTCCGCGACGCCACGCACCCTCCCAGGCCTCGCACTCTCCCCGTGCCTTCTCCCCCCTTTCTCTGGCTCCCTCTCTCCTCCACCGAGCGGAGCCCCGTCGCCACCGACGCCATTCGCCGCGGCCACCACCACCCCCTCTCCTCCCCGACGCGCTCTCGAGCTCCGCAGTGCCTCCCTCGACCTCCTCGACGTCTCACGCGACCAGAAGGGCCCCGAGCAGCCGCCATCGCCATCGTCTTCAAGCTTCGGCCCCGGCGCCCTTCTCCGTCGATTCGGCCACTCCAGCGCGCCCCCGAGCCCACTAACCCTCCCTGCAGCTCCGCGGTGAGCCTTTGACCCGATTCCCCCTCTCCCCGTGCCCTACCTCCCTCTCTAGCCGCCGTTCACAACGAGCCGAGAACCCCACGCCGCCGGCGATGTCGCCGCCGTCACTGCAGCCAGCAAGGCTCGAAACCGAGCACGGCACCGTGCTCCTAGCATCTTCAGGAGCTCGGCGAGCCCCTTAGCCATCCCTCCCGTCCTCTGTGGCCTCGCCCCGCTCGAACCCGAAGCTCCGGCCGCCGCACTTGCCATCGCCGTCGTCGGCTCCGGCCACCCCAGCCGCGGCCACAGCCACCGCTGGACGCGCCGCGTCGCAGACGTTCTAATGAGCCAAACCGCGCGCCAAACCATCGCCCCTAGCTCAAATCCGAGCCGCGCCGCCGTGCGGAATGGTCGCCGCCGGCGATACTCCGGCGACTGCCGACGTGGCACGCTTAATTAGCGCTAATGACGCCCTAACCAACCCCCTAGGCCACTGACTGTGGGCCCCACCCCTGGTCAAACCTCAGTTAGCGCTGGGTTTGACCGGGATTAGCTCCTGTGTCACTGACGTGTGGCCCCCACACGTCAGGTTTGACCGAGCCAGCCCAGTTGACCCTGCTGACGTCACTGTGACGTGGGGCTGACGCAATAAGTATTTTCTGGATTTAAAAATAATCAGGAAATTCCAGAAAATAGCTAAAACTTCAATAAATCATAGAAATTCAACCGTAACTCCAAATTAAATAATTTATATATGAAAAATTATCAGAAAAATTCAAGGAATCCATCTGTACCATTTTCATGCATGTTAGAACAACTTATAGCTGCTGTTTAGCACAATTCAATTAAATGGCATTTGAATAATCACATATGGAGTTTGAATTTGAATCTTGTATTCAAACCAACTTCATTTAATCTGTTGCTAGTTGCATTAGCCCAAAACACATGCATATTGCCATGTCATAGCATGCATCATATTGTGCATTGCATTGATCGTGTTTTTCTGTATTTGCCGGTAATTGTCCCCTCTCGATAGACGTGTACCGACGATGTGATCGATGACACCGATGAAGAGCTATATTATCTTCAGAAGTGCCAGGCAAGCAAAACCCCCTTGTTCATTCCGATAAAATCCTACTCTCTCGCTCCTGCTCTCTTTTACTGTATTAGGACAACAACGAGTCATTTGTTACTTGCTGCGGTAGCTGAACCCCTTTATCCTTTGCATGACCTGTCATTGCCACAGTAAATAGATGAAACCCACTAGCATGAGTAGGAGTTGTTTGAGCCCTGATGTGCCTACTCATTCATGTTTGTTTGTCATGCCTGCTACTGCTTAGAGTTGAGTCAGGTCTGATTCATCGGGGATGAATCAGAGGCGTGTGAACATGTCCTACTGGGTGTGAACTAAGTGTGTGAACACGATTTGGTAAAGGTAGCGGTGAGAGGCCATGTAGGAGTACATGGTGGGTTGTCTCATTGCAGCCGTCCTCAGGAACTGAGTTCTGTGTTTGTGATCCATGATCAGTTACTACCACACATTGGGCTCCGGGCACTCCCAGCTCTCTCGACTTATTAATCAACTTGATCTCTGTCCAGGAGTTGCAACTAGTTTCTGGTGTTTGTAGGTAGTGTTAGTAGTCTACCAAGTGGCACCCGGTACAGGTGGGCTTGGGACAGACTAGGCACAGTGGCACGGTGTACCAAGTGGCACCCGGTTGGTGGGCTTGGGAACCCTGCACACATCGTTTGGGGCCGTGAGCGACACCCCGGCCGGATCTCCTTGCGGATGGAACCCGAATAGGCGATAAACCTGGACTAGAGACTTGTTCGGTTAGTCAGGTCGTGGCCGACTCCCTCGCCCGGCTTCCGCTTGAAGGTTGCCGAGGTACAAGACGTGTACAGGGCGGTAAGTGGCGAAAGCGTGTGTGAAGAAGTACACCCCTGCAGGGTTAACATCATCTATTCGAATAGCCGGATTCCTCGGATATGGAAACTTGGACCCCTTGCATAGTTCATAGACAAGTGAAAGTGGATACTCTAAAATACGCAAGATAAGCGTGAGTGCTATGGATGGCGTTCTCGTAGGGAGACGGGAGCGGATCCATAGTGGTGTATTGATATGGTGAATATGTGGACTCGTGTGCGCCACTTCAAAAGAGTTACTTGCAGTCGTAGTTCAGGATAGCCACCGAGTCAAAGCTGGCTTGCTGCAGTTAAACTCCACCATCCCCTTTGTTGATAATGATGCATATGTAGTTAGTTCTGATGTAAGTCTTGCTGGGTACATTTGTACTCACGTTTGCCTATTTTATGTTTTTGAAGAGAGACTTCGGTCTCACTAGTAGTTTCGCGTGGACTTCGACGTTTAGCTTGTTACCTCAGCTACGATCTTGTGCCCTCGGCAGGATCTGGTAGATGGTCAGGCTTCTTAGCCTTTTTCATTTATAGATGTCTGTACTCAGACATGATAGCTTCCGCTTGTGCTTTGACTTGTATGCTCTGAGTGTTGGGTCATGAGACCCATGATTGTAATATCTCGCTCCTCGGAGCCTATTGAATAATTACTTGAGTTGTAGAGTCATGTTGTGATGCCATGTTGTATCTGCACATATCGAGCATATTGTGTGTATGTTGTTGAAATGCTTGGTATGTGTGGGATCTGACTATCTAGTTGTTTATCCTTAGTAGCCTCTCTTACCGGGAAATGTCTCCTAGTGTTTCCACTGAGCCATGGTAGCTTGCTACTGCTCCGGAACACTTAGGCTAGCCGGCATGTGTCCTTCTTCGTTCCTGTGTCTGTCCCTTCGGGGAAATGTCACGCGATGAATACCGGAGTCCTCTTAGCCCGCTACAGCCCGGTTCACCGGAGTCCTGCTAGCCCAGTGCTACAGCCTGGATTCACTCGCTGATGACCGACACGTTCGATGTTGGGTCATGGATGCCTGTCCCTGTAAGTTTGTGCCACTTTGGGTTTACGACTAGCCATGTCAGCCCGGGCTCCTTACCATATGGATGCTAGCGACACTATCATATACGTGTGCCAAAAGACGCAAACGGTCCCGGGCAAAGGTAAGGCGACACCCGTGGGAATACCGTGCGTGAGGCCGCAAAGTGATATGGGGTGTTACATGCTAGATCGATGTGGCATTGAGTCGGGGTCCTGACAGCGTTGGTATCAGAGCTTGACTGCTTGTAGGATTACCAAGCCAAACTGGTCGAAGTTGAGTCTAGAAATTCTTTAGTTATGTAAGGGAATTGATTGTGGGATGGAACGTAAGGCTCTTTTTACTCCTTATACCTCATGGCCTTCTGATCCGAGTCATCATCTTATCTTCTACGGGGGTTAAGAAACTAGGCTATCTCTTCTTTCTATCAGGATCATGTGTTACTAATCAGTGGACTTATAAGATTGTTGGATTTAAGTCTCAGTTCAGTTCCTACTACTTCCGTATGTTAATTGTTGATCTCGAAACCTTGATATTGTGCTTCTGAGTGGTTATGCCACCATTTTTGTGAATGTCTCAAATCTTTTCTGAGCATTTACAGCCGTTATGCTGTCCGAGTTATTCCAGGTTTCTAAACAGTCTGATGCACTTGCAAAATCCTTTCCCTTTGGTTTCGATGTTCCTTTATGCCAGCTCAATCACACTAATTGTTGAGTTGAGGTATTCTATTGCCTTGACATTTATGTGGGAGTTATTATTATGACCCTAGGTGTCTTAGGGGATCATCTAGTAATCTAGCTATGATTTGTGTTCCCAGTGTGATGATTCTGGCCATCATTCTCGAAAGCATCCCGTGATGCTACTTAGTAGTAGGTATTCTATTCTTGGGTTCTTGAACCCGAGATTCACTCTACTTACTTCATGTTGATAGTAATTGCTAGCGCCTTTAGGATATTAGTAACCTTTGCGATAGTCCTCAAGGTCCATGGTATATCCTTCTTCCAAATACCATGAACCACTTACGGCAAAAGTTTGTTGGATCAAAAGATCACAACAGGAGTGCTCTCGATGGGTTCTCCATTCATAATTGTGACTCTGCCAGTTCTACCTTTCCGCATGGATTGTCCGGAAGAAATATGTTGAACTTGTTCGACATGCTAATCTATGCAATCACAACTCAGAAAATCATATGTTCCTTTGAGTTGTCCCTCTTTAGTTGTCTTCTGACCCTCGTCTATCAATTGATAGTCAAGAGTATGTGTGCATTCGTTCATCGATGCCTATTACTCTTGTGGTCTGTCAAGCCATTCTATTCCGGAATGACTAGGATAAACAAACTCCAGTACCTCATCCATATTTAGGATTGGGTCAAAGTAGTTGTGTTCCGCAGATCAAATTACAATCCAGCTTCTGGTCTGCTCTACCCTGAAGTATTACCTTCTTTGTGACAGGAATTTCATGAGAATTGCACCACCTTTTGTGAATTCTTGACATGGTGATACTTCTCGCCATCCTTTTTCATTCCTCGGTTCCGTGTTGTTGCAGCCGGAGTGCCGACAAGTGAATCATGATGTGTGAAATCAATACTCCTAGCAACTCTGTTGCTTGGTAGTTAAATGGACAATAACGTCATCCTTAGCGAGTTGACTATTGAATCATCACCCTAAGGTTGATTGTGCTACCTAGTCCATTTTCCTGGTGCACCCCTCGATTGATGAGATAGGATTTGTTAAGTCCTCGCTCATTTGATCATATCGTCTTGCCCTGAAAAGCAAGATTGTTCTCGAGCTTAGTAACATATCGGTGGTCCGTGATTTTCCGTATATCTTCTCGGAAGTATTACCAGGTTGTCACCTGACCGCTATGTTGAGTTCGTGATCAAGATGGTCTCCTGTGAACCACCTTCTCTCCAAGAATCGGTGTTAGATATCCCTGAGCTAGTTGGTTAAGCTAGACAACAACTTGGAGAGTTGGAAGATAAAAGCTTGCCTGACTTAGTTCGTTCCAAAGGGATATTCTTGTGTGGTGTGTGTTGAAGAAAGATGATATCTTCATCGATTGGTCCTTGTGATCTATTGTTGGATCTATTATCTTACCCAAACCTTTGATTGAGTATGGGCTATCGTCAAATCAAATCAGAACCAGCGATATTCGTAATGTTGTCTTACTCGTGGTTTTTCCTCAAGCATACACCATTATATTCTTTGGTCTGACCAATGCTATCACCTTGTTCACATGATGGTGGAAGTCCAGTGATATGGAAATTCTGATGAGTTGCTGTTGAGCCCATCAGTAGCATTTTGTCTCCCCCCATGAATCATGTTGAACATCAACCTAGTGTTGAAAATTTTGTAAGCAAAGCCTTCGTGCTCCGTTCGTGAAGTCTATGCTTGGATGGAAGAAGTGACTTCCTCTAATTCATGTGCATTTGGTGTAAGTTGCCGCCATGTATTCGAGGAAGATTGTTTTGTTTCCTTTGGAATCATCGCAAGTCAGTCATGCATGTGCAAAGTATTCTATGGTCTGATAGACTGATCATCTTCATTCCATATGTATCCCTAGCACACCAAGCCACTAACTGATTTGTTCTAGGAGAAGGAGTTCTTTTAAGAGCTAACCCGGGCTTAATCAAGAACTTTGATATCCTTGATGATGGTTCCCAACCAGAACTCGGTAGTGCTTTATTATAAGACTACCATGTGGTCATGCTTGTCTGGGACAACATGTTCACATGTTTGTAGCAGAACCAGCTCATGTTTTGGAGCTTGCTATCATAGTTCATTTCCCGAGAATCTCGCAACGTCATCTCGTCGATTTGTGTTGCAAACTTTCGTTTTTCTTCGTAGACTCGATGAGTCCGGAATATCCTGACACCAACCAGATCTGAATCTCAGGCAGATATGATGGTTTGGAACATTTCCCAAGAACTATAATATTGGTCCCTCGATAACCGGTAAAGTGGATGTCGTGGCCAACACACCCAGCCGGAAGACCTATTATTGTAGTATCTTGTTTGAGGAAGTTGGCCACCTCCCCATAAGGATTTCGTAGGATTTACCTCCGTAACTGTTCCTTATGGATTCTATTGCTCCCGAAGTCCGACCTTTACTTGATGTTCTAGTTATCAAACCATATCTATGAATGGGTTACACTAGCACGTCAAGGAGAACATTAGAAGCGGAGTGCTAAATGTCTCTCGGTCGATCATCCAGATTTTGTTCCTTGGCCTCGCTAGGGTGAAATCTGAGTTGATGTTATCTTCCTATGCATCTGCCTCGTCCATCGTTGTTCATCATGGTGGTATGTTGTGTTGCCAGGATCCTTGACACGGATGTTGGTAAAACCTTGATGAATATGGAAATGCTCAAGTTCTTGAGAGCACGCACAAGCGCTAGGTGTTATCATCGGCACTAACTGGGTTTGCTCTCAGTTTCCTCGGCAATGCTATGATCCTTTCAAACAGTGAGTTCACTCTCTATGGTTGGGTCCTTCCCCAGTTACCAGAATCATTCCTAGCATTTGCATTTTGTTCCCAGCTTGCACCGCCAATGTGCCATTCTACCATGGGTCTCTTCCATCTCCGGTGATAAGCAAATTCATCCATTACGTTGTCTTCAACAAGGTAATCCACATCATCCAGGTCCAAGTATGCCATTCTACCGACCCCCGCCAATCGATTGCTGTGATTTGCCTTAGGCTGATATAGAGAGTCTCAATGATCTCTATATCAAAGGTAATTCTTTTTGCCACTTAAGATAATAATCTACGAATCACCCTTCTCCAGGATGTTTCGTTGTGGTATCATGGCAATCCAACTCCTCGCTACCTTGACAACCGATCACCACATTCTTAAGCCTGGAATTGTTGTCTACCTAGTGAACCTTCATCATCTACTCCACTCCATTCACATGGATGTATGTTTAGTGTCTCAGCTCGAGAGAGGTTGCTATGTCTCATTCCGTGAGTTAATCCGGAGTTGTTCGATCTTCGAGAAGATCGACCCTTCTAGAGTCTCTTTCTTCTCTCCATGTCATGTTGGCAGGATTTCTCAGAGCAAGACTTCGAGACAATGATGGTGATCGAATCAACATTCATTCGAAGTGCAACCTGGATCGTGAAGATTGTACTAGTTTGCGTTTCCCCTTCATCCTACCCTACGCTTGAATCTCGAGACGAGATTCTTGTTTAGTGGGGGTGAGTTGTCACATCCCTAGCTTCTGGTGCTGCCTGGTGGTGTGCATCATGTTTAAATTCTGAAATTTGAACTGAGGGAAATTGGAAGCCTCAAAACTTAAATAAAAGAGGGGCAAAAACCCTAGAAATCTCATTCATTGCTCCAAAATGCTTTCGTTAAATGTTTGATAATTTTTGGTAAGGGTTCTGGTCCCAACCAAAATATTGAACATTTTTAAGGAATTATTTTTGGGACTTTGGATTTAATTCATTAGCTATTTGAATTTGAATTATATTCATATAATTAGAATATAATTTCAAATACCCCTGAAATATTTTATAAGCTTTTGGAAAAGTCCATCTAGCAATATAAAATATTCAGAGGAGTTTTTGGCATTGTTTGAATTATTTTAAATTCAAAACAGTGGCAAAATAAATTAAATAAAAAAAAGGAGAGCAGAACCACCTGGACTTACCTGTGAAGGCCACCTGGTGGCCCAACAGGACCGGCCCAGCCGGCCCAGCCCACCTCCTCCCCCTTGTCATCTTCCTCCTCTGCCAGGAGGACGAACAGAGGCGAGGCGTGGCGCGCGCCCGAGAGGCCTCGGCCACCTCCTGCTTCCCCCTGGCCACCTCCTGCTTCCTCTCGTCGCCCTGGACCCCGTCCGCGACGCCACGCACCCTCCCAGGCCTCGCACTCTCCCCATGCCTTCTCCCCCCTTTCTCTGGCTCCCTCTCTCCTCCACCGAGCGGAGCCCCGTCGCCACCGACGCCGTTCGCCGCGGCCACCACCACCCCCTCTCCTCCCCAACGCGCTCTCGAGCTCCGCAGTGCCTCCCTCGACCTCGTCGATGTCTCACGCGACCAAAAGGGCCCCGAGCAGCCGCCATCGCCATCGTCTTCAAGCTTCGGCCCCGGCGCCCTTCTCCGTCGA
>NC_041390.1:279171914-279307694 GCF_002162155.2 Triticum dicoccoides
GTGGCACGCTTAATTAGCGCTAATGACGCCCTAACCAACCCCCTAGGCCACTGACTGTGGGCCCCACCCCTGGTCAAACCTCAGTTAGCGCTGGGTTTGACCGGGATTAGCTCCTGTGTCACTGACGTGTGGCCCCCACACGTCAGGTTTGACCGAGCCAGCCCAGTTGACCCTGCTGACGTCACTGTGACGTGGGGCTGACGCAATAAGTATTTTCTGGATTTAAAAATAATCAGGAAATTCCAGAAAATAGCTAAAACTTCAATAAATCATAGAAATTCAACCGTAACTCCAAATTAAATAATTTATATATGAAAAATTATCAGAAAAATTCAAGGAATCCATCTGTACCATTTTCATGCATGTTAGAACAACTTATAGCTGCTGTTTAGCACAATTCAATTAAATGGCATTTGAATAATCACATATGGAGTTTGAATTTGAATCTTGTATTCAAACCAACTTCATTTAATCTGTTGCTAGTTGCATTAGCCCAAAACACATTCATATTGCCATGTCATAGCATGCATCATATTGTGCATTGCATTGATCGTGTTTTTCTGTATTTGCCGGTAATTGTCCCCTCTCGATAGACGTGTACCGACGATGTGATCGATGACACCGATGAAGAGCTATATTATCTTCAGAAGTGCCAGGCAAGCAAAACCCCCTTGTTCATTCCGATAAAATCCTACTCTCTCGCTTCTGCTCTCTTTTACTGCATTAGGACAACAACGAGTCATTTGTTACTTGCTGCGGTAGCTGAACCCCTTTATCCTTTGCATGACCTGTCATTGCCACAGTAAATAGATGAAACCCACTAGCATGAGTAGGAGTTGTTTGAGCCCTGATGTGCCTACTCATTCATGTTTGTTTGTCATGCCTGCTACTGCTTAGAGTTGAGTCAGGTCTGATTCATCGGGGATGAATCAGAGGCGTGTGAACATGTCCTACTGGGTGTGAACTAAGTGTGTGAACACGATTTGGTAAAGGTAGCGGTGAGAGGCCATGTAGGAGTACATGGTGGGTTGTCTCATTGCAGCCGTCCTCAGGAACTGAGTTCTGTGTTTGTGATCCATGATCAGTTACTACCACACATTGGGCTCCGGGCACTCCAAGCTCTCTCGACTTATTAATCAACTTGATCTCTGTCCAGGAGTTGCAACTAGTTTCTGGTGTTTGTAGGTAGTGTTAGTAGCCTACCAAGTGGCACCCGGTACAAGTGGGCTTGGGACAGACTAGGCACAGTGGCACGGTGTACCAAGTGGCACCCGGTTGGTGGGCTTGGGAACCCTGCACACATCGTTTGGGGCCGTGAGCGACACCCCGGCCGGATCTCCTTGCGGATGGAACCCGAATAGGCGATAAACCTGGACTAGAGACTTGTTCGGTTAGTCAGGTCGTGGTCGACTCCCTCGCCCGGCTTCCGCTTGAAGGTTGCCGAGGTACAAGACGTGTACAGGGCGGTAAGTGGCGAAAGCGTGTGTGAAGAAGTACACCCCTGCAGGGTTAACATCATCTATTCGAATAGCCGGATTCCTCGGATATGGAAACTTGGACCCCTTGCATAGTTCATAGACAAGTGAAAGTGGATACTCTAAAATACGCAAGATAAGCGTGAGTGCTATGGATGGCGTTCTCGTAGGGAGACGGGAGCGGATCCATGGTGGTGTATTGATATGGTGAATATGTGGACTCGTGTGCGCCACTTCAAAAGAGTTACTTGCAGTCGTAGTTCAGGATAGCCACCGAGTCAAAGCTGGCTTGCTGCAGTTAAACTCCACCATCCCCTTTGTTGATAATGATGCATATGTAGTTAGTTCTGATGTAAGTCTTGCTGGGTACATTTGTACTCACGTTTGCCTATTTTATGTTTTTGCAGAGAGACTTCGGTCTCACTAGTAGTTTCACGTGGACTTCGATGTTTAGCTTGTTACCTCAGCTACGATCTTGTGCCCTCGGCAGGATCTGGTAGATGGTCAGGCTTCTTAGCCTTTTTCATTTATAGATGTCTGTACTCAGACATGATAGCTTCCGCTTGTGCTTTGACTTGTATGCTCTGAGTGTTGGGTCATGAGACCCATGATTGTAATATCTCGCTCCTCGGAGCCTATTGAATAATTACTTGAGTTGTAGAGTCATGTTGTGATGCCATGTTGTATCTGCACATATCGAGCATATTGTGTGTATGTTGTTGAAATGCTTGGTATGTGTGGGATCTGACTATCTAGTTGTTTATCCTTAGTAGCCTCTCTTACCGGGAAATGTCTCCTAGTGTTTCCACTGAGCCATGGTAGCTTGCTACTGCTCCGGAACACTTAGGCTGGCCGGCATGTGTCCTTCTTCGTTCCTGTGTCTGTCCCTTCGGGGAAATGTCACGCGATGAATACCGGAGTCCTGTTAGCCCGCTACATCCCGGTTCACCGGAGTCCTGCTAGCCCAGTGCTACAGCCTGGATTCACTCGCTGATGACCGACACGTTCGATGTTGGGTCATGGATGCCTGTCCTTGTAAGTTTGTGCCACTTTGGGTTTACGACTAGCCATGTCAGCTCGGGCTCCTTACCATATGGATGCTAGCGACACTATCATATACGTGTGCCAAAAGATGCAAACGGTCCCGGGCAAAGGTAAGGCGACACCCGTGGGAATACCGTGCGTGAGGCCGCAAAGTGATATGGGGTGTTACATGCTAGATCGATGTGGCATTGAGTCGGGGTCCTGACACGTTGAATGCCCATGGAGACTGCCATCCGAAGACCATGCAACAGAGCTTCGTATTCGGCTGCATTGTTGGAGTCTGTATACAATATTTGTAGTATGTACTGAATAGTATCCCCGGTTGGGGATGTCAGGACGACGCCAGCCCCTAGACCGGCCATCATTTTAGAACCGTCGAAGTGCATGATCTAGTTGGAGTATGCGCCGTACTCTTTAGGGAGTTCGGCTTCGGCGACGAAGTCGGCCAATACTTGCGATTTAATGGCTCGTCGGGGTTTGTATGTTATTTCGGATGGGAGGAGCTCAATGGCCCATTTGGCAATCCGGCCCGTAGCGTCGCGGTTGTTTATAATATCATTAAGTGGCACTTCCGAGGCTACCGTAATCAAACACTCTTGAAAGTAGTGTCGTAGCTTCCGGGACACCATGAATACCGCGTAGGCTATCTTTTGATAATGTGGGTACCGTGATTTGCATGGAGTGAGGACGGTGGATACATAGTATACCGGCTTTTGAGGAGGGAATTTATGTCCGGCGGCTTCTCGTTCAACGACGAGCACTGCGCTTACAACTTTATGAGTTGCCGCAATGTACAATAGCATTGGTTCGCCAATGTTTGGCGCGGCCAGGATTGGGTTAGTTGCCAAAATGGACTTTATTTCTTCCAATCCGGCTGTGGCAGCGTCCGTCCACTCGAAGTGTTCGGTGCGCCGAAGAAGACGATAAAGGGGTAAATCTTTTTCTCCTAAGCGGGAGATAAAGCGGCTTGGAGCCGCCACGCATCCAGTTAACTTCTAGATTTGTTTGAGGTCTGTTAGTGTAGCCAACTGTGACAAAGCTCGGATTTTGGCCGGATTAGCTTCGATACCTCTACTGGAGACAATGAAACCGAGGAGCTTTCCGGCTGGTACGCTGAAAAGGCATTTTTCCGGATTGAGCTTGATGTCGTATGTTTGGAGGTTGTCGAATGTGAGCCTCAAGTCATCTATCAAAGAGTCGACGTGTTTGGTTTTAACAACCACATCGTCTATGTATGCCTCTACTGTTTTGCCGATTTGCTTCTCCAGACATGTCTGAATCATGCGCTGATATGTTGCACCGACATTCTTGAGCCCGAAAGGAATTGTGTTAAAACAGAAGGGACCGTATGGTGTGATGAATGCCGTTGCGGCTTGGTCGGACTCCGCCATATTGATTTGGTGGTAACCGGAGTATGCGTCGAGGAAACACAATGACTCGTGTCCTGCAGTAGCATCAATGATTTGATCGATGCGTGGGAGGGGGAAGGGATCCTTTGGGCAAGCTTTATTGAGGTCTTTGAAATCGACACAAAGGCGCTAGGATTTGTCCTTCTTTGGTACCATCACTAGGTTTGCTAGCCAGTTCGGGTGTTTTATTTCTTTGATGAATCCGGCCTCCAATAACTTGGCTAGTTCCTCTCACATGGCATGTCTCTTAGGTTCGGAGAAACGCCGAACAGCTTGCTTGACCGGCTTGAATCCCTTTAGGATATTGAGGCTATGCTCGGCTAGCCTACGTGGGATTCCTGCCATGTTTGAGGGATGCTAGGCATATGTCCCAGTTCTCGCGCAGGAACTCTGGTAGTGCGACATCCACAGCGGGGCTTAGCTGTGCCCCGATGGAGGCTGTTTTTGTAGGGTCCGTCGGGTGGACATGGAATTTGACTATTTCATCAGCTGTTTTAAAAGAGGTGGACTTGGATCTCTTGTCGAGTATCATGTCGTCCCTGTCCACTCTGGAGCGTAGCGTGGTTAATTCCTCGGCCGAGAGGGCTTCGGATAATGCCTCGAGGGCCAATGCGGCTGTTTTGTTTTCGCCGCGGAGTGCTGTGTCCGGATCACTGGCGAGAGTGGTGATTCCGTTGGGCCCGGGCATTTTGAGCTTCATGTACCCGTAATGGAGTATGGCTTGGAAGATTGTGAATGCCTCCCGTCCTAAAAGAGCGTGATAACCACTACTAAACGAGGCCACTTGGAATGTAATTTCTTCGGACCTGTAATTATCCGGCGTGCCGAATACCACATCTAGTGTGATTTGCCCAGCACAGCGTGCTTCCTGACTGGGGATGATTCCTCTAAAGGTTGTGCTACTTTGCTCAATGCGGTTCCAGTCTATTTCCATCTTTTGAAGAGTTTCCTCATAGATGAGGTTTAATCCGATGCCGCCGTCCATGAGTACTTTGGTGAGTCGAAAGCCGTCCACGATTGGACTGAGGACCAGTGCGGCTAGTGCTCGGGCTGTTCAGAATTTAGGTTCGTCACTGGCATTGAAGGTAATAGCCGTATCACTCCATGGATTTAGTGCTGCTACGTGGCAGATTTCGGCCATGCTGCGGAGTGTTCTCTTGTGTCTATTATTTGATGGAGGAAAGGTCGCCGCATTGTTCCTCCACCACTGCAATATGATGGGTGACCGGTGGGGAGTTAATCTCCCTTTGATCGGGTTTAAGCCTAATCCGATCATAGTCCATAGCGACTCCCAAGGCGGCGATGAGATCTAAGAGCTCATTTAAGGAGGCGAGCTCCATTGGATCCATCTGTTTGGCGAATGCCGATTTGACATGGAGGCTGTTTTTCAATGACCCGAGAAGTCATCGTCGGTGCGGCGGCCGAACAGGCGGTCATGATGAAACCGCCTAGCCGGAGAGTTTGGCCGACAGCCAAAGCTCCCCCGACAGCAGTACCGTCTTTAAAGACGAGACGAGACATCCTTCCTTCTGGCGACGGCACAGAGGAACTCTCAATGAAAGCAGCAATGTAGGTGTCAAAACCGGCGGATCTCGGGTAGGGGGTCCCAAACTGTGCGTCTAGGTGGATGGTAACAGGAAGCAGGGGACACAAAGTTTTACCTAGGTTTGGGCCCTCTTGATGGAGGCAAAACCCTACGTCCTGCTTGACTAATATTGATGATATGGGTAGTACAAGAGTAGATCTACCACAAGATCAGAGAGGCTAAACCCTAGAAGCTAGCCTATGGTATGATTGTATATTGTCCTACGGACTAAAACCCTCCGGTTTATATAGACACGGAAGGGGGCTAGGGTTACACAAGGTCGGTTACAAAGGAGGAGATATACATATCCGTATTGCCTAGCTTGCCTTCCACGCCAAGTATTGTCCCATCCGGACACGAGACGAAGTCTTCAATCTTGTATCTTCATAGCCTATCAGTCCGGCCAAAGGACATAGTCCGGCTGTCCGGAGACCCCCTAATCCAGGACTCCCTCACAAGCCGTCCTCGGCGTTGCTTAATCTGAAATCTGGCTAACAAAAGAGACAAGGTGTACACGTTGTATATGTATATGTCATCCATTTTTACTGATCTCAGTTGGGGCACATGTGACACAGTTATACAAGAGCACCCTTCAAAAGTCGTGATATATAAAGCCAATATATTATCACAAGAAGTCAAAGGCATGAAAATATTGCAACTCAGTTTGTACATATAAGTGAAGTTCTTATTCATATCAAAAGATTGACAAAGCTTATCATTAAACCATCCCAACTTTGATGAACCATCACCAAGATTAGAGGTCATATCAAAACGATTAAACATTGGCACAATTATTTTTAAACGTATTTGATCCAAATCTGAGTTATTCCCTGATTCACATGGTTCTTTCGCATCAATAGTTAGTTCAATGGGTTCACTCAAAATTGTTTGATCACATGGCAAAGTCAAATCATAGTCTTCTAAAATAGCTGGTGTGATCATAGTAGTGGGTAGCTCATCCTATGGTTCATTGAAATTGACAAGGCACTCATCATACTCATGTGGAGGTGGGAGATCGGTACCTTTGTCATTACCTATTACGACCAACTCAGATGTGGGCACTATCGGTGGTGCTGTGTCACATGGTGGAGGTGATGTAGTCCTCACAACAATGGATGTGGTTGTCATAGCACGCCTAGTAGTTGAAAGAACAACCGTATCATCTCTTGGAATGTGCACCTTATGCTTGTTCTCTTTGAGGGCAACACGTCGTTTTATTTCCTATTCAGCTTTACAAGCAAGATGCAACAAACGATCCATAGGATAACAATCTTCACAAATTAGTATCTCCTGAATATCACGGTTTAATCCTCCCCAAAATCTATCCATAAAATCTTCTTCACTTTCTTCTAAAGAGGAATGCAACAAGGTAGTTTGTAAAGCATCATAATATTTCGTTACGGTGTCACTACCTTGTTTTAAATGTTTCAACTTTTTAATCATGTCACGAGTATAATAAGCGGGAACGAATGTATGTCGCATGGAAAGTTTCAAATCATCCCAAGTAGTAGGTATATCATTAGGGTGTAACCGACAATATTCACTCCACCAAACTATATCATAACTAGTGAAAGAACCAACCGCAACCTTAAATTTTTTATGTTCATCAAAATTATTGGAAGCAAATATATTATTTATGTCAGACTCGCATTCAATATATAAAGCAGGCCTAAAACGGCCATTAAATGGTGGTATAGAAACATTAACTTGATAATGTGCATTTGGATGTTTCTGCACCTCTTGTGACGGTTGTGGTATTTGCATAGGTGATGGCACGTCTCCCACGATCGACAAACCCCATGAATTGAATCTAAATCCTATCATGATTAGTAGAAAGAAGAAACAAAATCCAAAAATAATGTTCCTATGAACTACTGGAAAGTGATGGTAAAACGCTCACAGTATAGCAAATCAAAGTCTTACAAGTTCTTACCATGCAACAGGTGGTGACCTACAACCAGCGGTGTCAAATAACTCCAAGAGTTGGGTAAAACGATTGCCAGGCGAACGTATGTATGCACGATGTAGAAATATGTGGAGATGTGTTGGCTTTATATATGTGGGGAAAATGCTACAACCACATTAATTAATGCAAGCTGAAAATTCATTCAAAGTGGTCAAGAGCTAGTTCTAGGCTAGACTGTACTAGAGACGCGAGCCTAAGACACAGACGAAAGCACCACGCTCCAGACAAGACAAAAGATGTATTATGCTCTGGAAAGTTGAAACCGGGGATAGCGTGTGTGTCGAGAGAAAATATACAAGAAGACAAGTGTGTGCAGCAGCTGATGGAAGTCACTAGCCTGTGTCACACAACTACTCCAACTTACTCACAACCTAGAACTTCATGCAGGCACAGAACAATTGATGAGGTAAGTCGGCTGCAAAGCCGTACGTGACAGCACCACCACACAGTTCTTGTACTTTCAACAGTAGAAATTCATGGGCCCCCTTCTCTTGGACATGGTATCCGTAAACAGCAAACGAGTCCTCCTTTATTAATTCTATTGCTTTACGTGTGCCTAATGGACACCTGTACCATGGCAAACTCTTGTTTTTTTACTGGCAATTCCCCATGAGACAACACAACAATCCACGGTTGCAAAACCAAGCGACAGATTCGGTCAATATTCACACCTATTTTTTCTTCTTTGTTGAACCCTTTTTTCCAACCGAATCCCTAAGAGATAGACATTGTTTTCTGTTGGAATGATCCGAGTCAAAATCTGCACTTCCTTTCCTATTGTTTTCTGCCCCCTAAAAAACAACTGCCAAAGCAAACTATAGTACGATGCTTTGAAAACCTTCCTCACATTCTCTTCCCTTTTTTTAATCTTCCTTGTGGCAAATCTTAACAATCCCAACTAGTATTCCATGGCAACAAATCCCCACCAGTAATCAATTTTTCTTTTAACAATCCTCTTTTAGCACTTCGCTTTGCAACAACCCAAGAGAAAAGTATCTTTTATTATAGTTTCCTTATAGGAATCCAACCGCACCAACGAATTCGGTGACTAGTACGCATCCATCTCCCCCTAATTCTCTCTCTCTCTCTCTCTCTCTCTCTCTCTTTTCCCAAAAAACACAACAGATCTCTTTCCTCTTCTATTGTTTTTTCACCTACAAAACCTTCCAGAAATTGGAAACCACCAACCGATTGTGTTTTTCAAGAGAAACAAACGAATCTGGACACCTCTTTTTTCTTTCCTTGCTACGATCTCCACCCCTCCCGTAATGCAATCTGCTTTTTTTATTGGGTGTGTCTAGGGCACATCTAGATGTGCCCTAGTTATTGCACATCTAAGTGAGTGAATCAACCATAAAGAGAAAGGGATAAAAGAGAAAGAAAATATTCACACGAATCTTAATGTAAGATCAATGACATATGACTTAGATGTGCAATACTTATGGCACATCTAGATGTGCTTTAGCAAAACTGTTTTTTATTGAACAACAAATGTGCCACACAAGGACACCAAATCAGCCACCAACCAATTGGATGGGCACTTTCCTTTTACTTTACTTCTTTCCTTATTTTGTTTTTTTCTTGGCTGGTCAGAATTGCCTTTTTTTAAATCCCTTTGATTTCCTGCCAAATCCAAACAACTAAGGTGGGAGGATCACGCCCCAAATCCCACCAGATCTGATCTCACTCCCTAAATTCTCTACTTCTTTCCAAACTAAGGTGGGAGCATTCTTTTCCGTCCGTCAATCTTTCCAAACAGACTAGTTTCCTTTTGTGATGAATAACAATAGATTTTTGGGAAAACAAAGCAATCCGATTTAATGCCCTTCTCCTTTGGCCACACCACACTTGAACTATTTCTTCTTTTTTTACGTCAATCAAAACCTTCCAAATAAATCACACCACGTCATCTTTTCCTCTTTCTTTCTTCTTCCCAAGTATTTCTTTCACTTTTTTTCGGATCAGCCCACGTGCAAAGGACGATCTGCTCTCTCTCCAAAGCGTACTCGACTCCCTCCTTCCTTTTTTGTTATTACTCGTTTTCTACTGCGATCTCAACTTCCAAATATGCATGCACAACTAATCAGGAATTTTTTATTATTATTCTCTCTTCAAAACCCAACATGGCCAACTCCAAACAAACAACGTGATGCTGATTTTATGGAACATATGTACTAGTACATATCAGACCAAACCGAACTTGGACTTCTTCTCTTTATTTCACAAATTTCATTTTTTATCTCTCTCCAAGATGGATCAGGCCGCAATGAATGGTGAAGAGATGATTGCAAAACACATCAAAAAGATCGTGACTTGTGACAACAATGGATGAATGGTGGTGACGGCGATGAACAAAATAAGTGGCAGCAGAATATGACAATGAAGTGGATGATGATGTATATGGATGTGGCGTGAACAAAACGTGACTAGAACTTGAAACTCTAAAAGACTAGACACTAAAACCAGCAACTCGACACACGATGCAACCGAAACTTCAACAAAGCAAAAACTAAGTGATAATAGCGAAAGGCTCGGACTGTCTGGGACATGAATGAACTAATCTAATTGTTTTGGCTTTTCATGGACTATAGGTATGAATGACAGATGCAATCTAAACTATGAAAAACTGTAAAATATCACCAAGCAACCTAAAAACTGATACCTCTTGATAGAGGCGAGGTGTCCTAATCTTCCGATGAGATGATAACTATCGATTTGGTGGAGAAGACTTTGACGATCTGACTACAAGCGTGCACGACGTTGCGCCTTAGCAATCGCTAAACCAACTCCGAGAGGTTATTGACCACGTTGGAGCACGATCAACCTGACCACGAAGGTTTATTTCTGCAAGCAATCGAAGAACAAGCAAGAATATGATTAAGTAATCTGAATATTGCGAGTATGGATGAAGGATTGATAAAAGTGGGGTTTCATAAGCGGTCTTGGTTTGGTCGTTGGACACAAACGGAGTACACGAAGTTGCAATGATGGCTAACTTTTAACTAAATAAAACCCAAGTCTAAACGATGCCTTAAGGGCCATATTTATAGGGAAAAGAGAGGGGATTTTGTCCACCCTTGGCAAGGTGGGATTAAAACACCTCCTAAGTCGTTTCCCCTACAATATGGACTCTAAAAATAGATTACGTGGGCCTGGCCCATAATAAGGTGGCGCAACACCAATAATAAGCTATGGACGAAATTTATGAAAGGCCATCTTGTATATTTCGTCCATCTTCTTGTATGTCATCATGGTGGCTTCAAAGTCTGGAAATCTCCACTTGAACCTCCGTTCTTGTTCTCTTCGCATGCACCTTCATCTCCGTGCTTGACCATGCTCCAATGTTCAACCTTCTTGTCCGTGCTAGGCCCTTCAATAGCAAGCAACACAAATGTATCTAAGTTAGGCAGCATCATATTCTCATGAATACTAGAAACATTATCAAGAAACGAAAGTACCTGATAATTTAATTGGCCTATCTGAGCTCTAGCAACTGTTCCAAGAGGTAAAATAACAGGATATATGGGTGTAATTGTGGTAGCCATATCCTCATCATGGGTGGTGGGTGGGATGTAAAATTCCCCATGGCACATCTTAAGACCAATCTGAGCATGGGTCAAGGATGGGTCATTCGTGATGTTCATCGCTTGGATTCGATCTAGCATCTCGCTTAATGTTGAGAGATCAGCTGGATCGGTATCCGGGATTTCTTCGGAGTCGACCTCTGGTACGTTGGGGTGAGGTGCGAGACCGGCTGTAACACCCCGGATATGATTTACCCAATATGTAATCCAACTCTTGCCGTTTCCGGCGCTAAGTTATTTTATTTTCTCGGGTTTGGGTTTTTGTCTCCATGTGTTGTTGTTGTCATGCATCTCATATCATGTCATCATGTGCATTGCATTTGCATACGTGTTCGTCTCATGCATCCAAGCATTTTCCCCGTTGTCCGTTTTGCATTCCGGCGCTCCGTTCTCCTCCGGTGGTCATTTCTACCTTCTTCTCGTGTTTGGGGATTAAACATCTCCGGATTGGACCGAGACTTGCCAAGTGGCCTTGGTTTACTACCGGTAGACCGCCTGTCAAGTTTCATACCATTTGGACTTCGTTTGATGCTCCAACGGTTAACCGAGGGACAAAAAAGGCCCCGTGTGTGTTGCAGCCCAACACTCTTCCAATTTGGCCCAAAACCCACCAAAACCATCTCCATCATCTAGAGCGTTCGATCACGATCGCGTGGCCGAAAAACGCACCTCATTTGGACTCTCGTATCTCCCTCTATGCCTATAAATTCACCCCCCTCTGAAATTCTCGGTTCCCCTCTCCCGAAACCCTAGACCCATTTTCCCCCGCCGCCGGACGAAATCTCACAGGCCGGACATTGTCCGACCCGCGCCACCGCCGCCACGTGTCATCCGCCCGTTGGCCCGCGCCGCCGCCCCACTTCATCGCCGCCGCCGGCCCGGGAGGCCCAGGACGGGCCCCCGAGGCCCATCTCCTCCGCCGCCTCACGCCCGCGCCCCACCTTCGTCTTCCTCGGCCCCGGCCGCCGCCGCCCGGTGCGCCATTGCCGGCAGGAGCTCGCCCCGCCGCCACCAGACCTCGCCCTGCCGCCACTAGACCTCGCTGGAGCCGCCACATCGCCGCCCCGCGCCCCTCGTCGCCGGCCCCGGCTCCGGCCTCCTCCTCCCCTCGCGCCGGCAAGCTCCATCGACTCCGGCGCCGACCTCTCTGGCCAACTCCGGTTCCCGCGCGTGAACAGTATCGCCGGATCCAGATGTGAAAACTAGGGTTGACTCCATTTTTTTCTCAAGTCTGCAGATTATATCGCCATGTTCATCACATCGTAACTTTGCATCCGTAGATCCGTTTTGGGCACATAGCATATCAAAATGCTCGTATCAGAGAGCACATCATATCATCTCATTGCATCATTTTCATTTGAGTTCATCTTGATGCCCGAAATGCTGTTGGAAGAGTGCTATTTGAGTTAGTTGTTAGATCTGCTGCATCAAATAGCTATTTGTCATTTTGCCATGATTATTGTGTGCATGATATGCCCCTGAGCTCTACATGTGTTTTGTTATATGCCTTTCCATCTTTCCAGAGGTGCTATCCATGTATTTTTGTGATGTGTGTGGTGACTAGCACAAGCATGCAAAGTGGTGCATTCGTTAATGCTGATTTCAGGGACTTAGTAATGTCAATGTCTTGATCTGTTCTTATCAATATGTCATATGTTCATGTTGTTTCCTAGCGATCCGTGCCTCTTTTGAGGATTATCAGTAAGGATGATTTGTTAATCTTGTAGTGCTCTATCTATCCATGTCTTTGTTTGCAATTATGGAGCAACCCAGCTTGAGTCAATCGAGCTCTACTTTTGCTATTTCGTGAATCTGGGCAGATTGTCTACTTGTTAGCGATTTTGCCGAGGATGTTGTAATTGATCCGTGCATGCTATTTTGTTGTTCTTGCCATGTCTAGCTTGTATAATGTGTATTCTTGATGGGTGTATTCTTAGATTGTCATGACATGCTCTGTAGTGAGTGCATCGTGCTCGTAAACATGCCTACTTGATATCTGATTTGCATGTTCCAGTTTTTCACCAAGTCTGTGATCTGTTTATGTTTTTGCCATGTTCACATGCTTGCAATTGTATTTTCCGATCCCTTTTGGCTCAAGGTCACTAAGGGACTTTTGTTAAGCTCTTTGAGTAGCTCCATGGCATGCCTTGCTTTGCCATGTTAAGTTCCTGTAGCATATAGTTTTCTTGCTTCAAAGTGTGCTACCTGATATGAAATTCCAGACAAGTGTTAATTTCACTAAGTCTGAAATCTGTTTACCAATTGCACTTTTGCCATGCTTGTTTGAACCTGTTAGTGGATTAATTGGCCGTAGTTCAGTGTACATCTTTTGTTAATCTTCATGAATGGATCCCTTCCATGTATTTTTTTGCCATGTTTGAGTGCTGTAGCATAATTATCTTGTTGCATTTAGATGGTTACTTGCTGTATATCGCAGACCGGTGGCATATTTGAATTGCTTGCCATTTCCAAACCGTGCATCCGATTCCGGTGTTCTTTATATCGATTTCAACCGAAATCACCTCACCTTTCCAGTGGCACACTTGGATTTCCAAGCTGAGGCCAGGTTCTTTCATTCCTTGTCATATCTTGCATATGCATCACATATCGCATCCCGCATAGCATACCATGTTTGCATCATGTTGTTTGAGCTTCGCACGTGGTTGATTGTGTTCTTGTTACTTGTTTGTCTTGCTTGGATAGAGTCGGGAGATGAGTTCGCTAACGAGGAGCCCGTTGAGTTCACTTTCGAGGATCTAGTCCACTCTGACAACTTTGCAGGCAAGATGATCATACCCTCGAAATCACTTCTATCTTTGCTTTGCTAGATGCTCGCTCTTTTGCTATGCCTATGCTACAATGCCTACCACTTGCTTATCATGCCTCCCAAATTTCCATGTCAAACCTCTAACCCACCATGTCCTAGCAAACTGTTGACTGGCTATGTTACTGCTTTGCTCAGCCCCTCTTATAGCATTGCTAGTTGCAGGTGAAGATTGGAGACCGTTCCTTGTTAGAACATTATTTACTTGTTGGGATATCACGATATTATCTTGTTATCTTAATGCATCTATATACTTGGTAAAGGGTGGAAGGCTCGGCCTTTTTCCTAGTGTTTTGTTCCACTCTTGCCGCCCTAGTTTCCGTCATATCGGTGTTATGTTCCCGGATTTTGCGTTCCTTACGCGGTTGGGTGATAATGGGAACCCCTTGACAGTTCACCTTGAATAAAGCCCTTCCAGCAATGCCCAACCTTGGTTTTATCATTTGCCACCTAGCCTCTTTTTCCCTTGGGTTTCCGGAGCCCGAGGGTCATCTTATTTAAACCCCCCCCCCCCCCGGGGCCAGTGCTCCTCTGAGTGTTGGTCCACCTCGTCAGCCGCCGGTGGCCACCAGGGGCAACTCTGGGCTGGCCTACCGGAAGTTTAGACAATCTGAGTGTGCCCTGAGAACGAGATATGTGCAGCTCCTATCGGGATTTGTTGGCACATTCGGGTGGTGTTGCTGGATTTGTTTTAACTTGTCGAAGTGTCTTGTAGAACCGGGATGCCGAGTCTGATCGGAATGTCTCGGGAGAAGGTATATCCTTTGTTGACCGTGAGAGGTTGTCATGGGCTAAGTTGGGACTCCCCTGCAGGGATTTGAACTTTCGAAAGTCGTGCCCGCAGTTATGGGCAGATGGGAATTTGTTAATGTCCGGTTGTAGATAACTTGAACCTTAACTTAATTAAAATGAATCAACTATGTGAGTTACTGTGATGGTCTCTTCTCGGCGGATTCCGGGAAGTGAACACGGTGTTGGAGTAATGCTTGCACAGGTTGTTCTCTAGTTATTCGTTCGTGCTTTGCCTTCTCTTCTCGCTCTCTTTTGCGAACAGGTTAGCCACCATATATGCTAGTCGCTTGCTGCAGCTCCACATATTTACCTTGCCTTACCTATAAGCTTAAATAGTCTTGATCGCGAGGGTGGGAGATTGCTGAGTCCCTATGGCTCACAGATTACTTCCAAACCAGATGCAGGGCCAGACGACTCCATTCCAGATGATGCGCTTGAGCTCAAGTGGGAGTTCGACGAGGACTCCCGCCGTTACTATGTGTCTTTCCCTGATGATCAGTAGTGGTGCCTAGTTGGGGCGATCGGGACCGTGTCGCATGTTGGGTTGATCTTTTATTTTGGCACCGTAGTCGGGCCATGAGTGATTGGATGATGTAATGCTATTTATGTACTTTGTTTGATGTGGCGAGTGTAAGCCAACTATGTACCTTCCCCTTTTATTATCTATATTACATGGGGTGTTGTCAAGATTGCCTTACTTGCGACATTGCTTTCAATGGAGTTATGCCTCTAAGTCGTGCTTCGACACGTAGGAGATATAGCCGCATCGAGGGCGTTACACCGGCCAAGGTTGACTCCTAGTCTTCAGATGCTGAAGTCGAATCCGGGTTCAATACCGGATACAAGGTAAGGGCTGACCCGGAGATCGGGTCGGAAAGAGCGCCTGGAGTCAAAGCTTCAAGGTTTTCGGGTGCCTCAGGCAAGGTTGAGAACCCGATGCAGACCAGATCACCCTGAGCATCAGTGACATACTCTTGGTTACTGAAATTGAACCAGTGCTCAGGGATGAAGCTTTCGACCTAGTCGAGATGACCAGCCCAGTTGGCGTGCAGAACGATGCCACCAAACGCGAAAAGCTGGCCAAGAACAAAGATGTCCCCGATGTTGATGCCATCTCCGATGATCAGTCGAGCCATCGATCCTTCGGCGGTTTCACAAGGGAACTCTCAATGAAAGCACCAATGTCGATGTCAAAACCGGCGGATCTCGGGTAGGGTGTCCCGAGTTGTGGATCTTGGATCAATGGGGAATAAAGGATGAAGGAGACGATACTTACCCAGGTTTGGGCCCTCTTGAAGAGGTAAAACCCTACGTCCTGCTTGATTATATTAAGCGTATATGGTGATTACAGAGTTGATCTACCATGAGATTAGATGAACTAAACCCTAGGTGAGTAGGATGATGTTTCTTCTTGTAGCCTCTACGAACTAAACCCTCTGGTTTATATAGGCACTAGGGGTACTAGGGCTACACATGGTCGGTTACAATGAAGGAATAAACATGCCGATTCAACCATATTGATTTGCAAGACACACCAAGGCTTCAAAGGTTTCCTGTCCGGACATGGAGTCGCCTTCTAGCTCGACTTTCTAGTAGACACAAAGTGGCCCACCTGTCAGGCCCACAAGAGATAGCCCGATAGCCCGAGGACCCCTTAGTCCAGGACTCCCTCACCTTGTGCGCACCATTTTCTCCATGCTTGATCATGCTCCAATGTTCATCGTTCTTGTACATGCTTGGCCCTTCATTTATAAGAAAAACAAATGTACCCAATATAGGCAGCATCATATTCTCAAGAACATTAGAATCATTACCAGGAAACGGAAGTACCTGGTAATTTTAATTGGCGTGCGCGAGCTCTAGTAATTGGTCCGATATATGTATCAGTAGGGGCATGGGTGTAACTTTGTTAGTGATGTCCGCATCATCCTCCCCTTCTTGAATTGAAGTTATCCTCGACGAAAGCTCATCTTCCTCTCCCAAGTAAGGCTTCAAATCGGCAATGTTAAAAGTGGGACTAACCCCAAAATTTGCAGATAGCTCAAGTTTATGTGCATTACCATTTATTTTCTCTAACACCTTAAAAGGACCATGAGCACGTGGCATTAGCTTTGATTTGCGCAAATCAGGAAACCTATCCTTACCCAAGTGTAACCAAACAACATCTCCAGGTGCAAAGACAACACGTTTTCTACCCTTATCTCTAGCAAGTCTATATTTAGCATTCATGCGCTCAATATTTTCCTTAGTTAACTCATGCATTTTTAAGATCAATTCATCACGTTGTTTAGCATCAAAATTAACCTTCTCCGAAGATGGAAGTGGCAACAAATCAATGGGCGCATGAGGTAGGAAACCATACACAATCTCAAAAGGGCACATCTTAGTAGTAGAATGCAGCGAACGATTATAATCAAATTCAATATGAAGCAAGCATTCTTCCCACATTTTAAGGTTATTCTTTAGAGAGACCTAAGCATAGTAGACAATGTTCTATTGACTACTTCAATTTAGCCATCAGTTTGGGGCTGACATGTAGTACTAAAAAGCACTTTAATCCCAAACTTAGCACATAAACATCTCCAAAAGTGGCTAAGAAATTTGTTGGCTCCAAAGTGCTGAAAATTGAACTAAAAACTCTGTTCTTGCTCCCCTTGTGCACACCATTTTTTCCATGCTTGATCATGCTCCAATGTTCAGCGTTCTTGTCCATGATTGGCCTTCCATTTATAAGTAAAGAAAATGTATCCAATTTAGGCGGCATCATATTCTCATGAACAATGGAATCATTACCAAGAAATGGAAGTACCTGGTAATTTAATTGGCCTGCACGAGCTCTAGTAATTGGTCCAGTATATGTACCAGTAGGGGCTATGGGTGTATATTTGTTAGTGATGTCCTCATCAGGCCGGCCACATCACCCAACGAGTGACCGATGCATTTTTTCCGCGTCCACATTTTTTTTTGAAAACATGCGACTGTTGGCCAAAATCCACATAAAAATTAATAGAAGACATAATAAACTAAAAACACGCACGCACACTATGAGGTCGACGCTATGCTGGAGTCACGCATCGCCATCATTGTTGTCGTCGCTAGTGAGGTCGACGAAGGCTTGCATATTATGAGAGTGAATGCATTATAGTTACTCCATAAAGCATTATTATGCATAAAAACATTATAAATAATAGTAGGAAATCATGATGCAAAACGGACGTATCAACTCCCCCAAGCTTAGACCTCACTTGTCGTCTAGCAAAAACCAATATCGAAAAACATGTCCACATGCTTAGAGAGAGAGGTGTTGATAAAAACAAAATACATACATAGTAGCATATTATTATAACAACAACAAACTTTATCATATAACTTTATCATATAACTTCTCATGAACAAGTAACAATTGATCACAACATCGAAGTAAAAAGCATAAACTCTATTGAAAACCAACAAACTATGTTCTCAGTTAACTTTGCAGCTACAATTCATCATCTTTTCATGAAGGGTCTCGTATTAGAGCCTTTTGGCAAGTCCACATACTCAACCATCATTTAATCTTCTATGATTGCTAATACTCACCACATACACATGAGCAAAAACTTTCATCCAGACACATAGAAAGATAGGGGCTTATAATATCGCCTCCAAACTCATTCACCTCAAGGGTGATGTCAACAATAATAACTCATGCTCACTCATATCCAACTTGGTATATGTGCCTAGATCTTTCCCCACCACATGATGCTTGCAAAAAGAGAAAATAAAAAGGAATAGAGAAGAATACTTTGACTCTTGCATGAAAGGTAAATACATAAAGTAAAAGATAGGCCCTTCGCAGAGGGAAGCAGAGGTTGTCATGCGCTTTTAGGTTTGTATGCTCAATCTCTTAATGCAAAAGAATGTCACGTTATATTGCCCCTTATGATAACAACCTTTATTATGCAGTCCATCGCTTTTCTTACTTTTCCATCACAAGTTCGTACAACGCTCAATTTTCTCTTACACTAAATGGTCAAACACATTTAGAAGCAATTTTTATTGCCTTATTGCACCGATGACAACTTACTTGAAGGATCTTGCTCAATCCATAGGTAGGTATGGTGGACTCCCAAAACAAGATTTTGGGTTTAAGGGTTTTTGGATGCTGGAATTCTAGACCTGAAAGCACCACATGCTGGAACTCTACTTAGTGCAGAATTTTTGGCTAGCAAAGATATCGAGAAAGCACCACATGTTGAAGGATCAATGACAATATAACTTCTATGTGAATATGAACAAACACAAATCATTACATTATCTTCCTTGTCCAACGTCAACAATTTTTCCTTATAATATTTTAATGAGAACTCACAATCATAAAAGATGTCCAAGATAGTGTATTTGCATGGGAATATTCTCTTCCCTTATTAATTCTTTCATGAATTGCATCATTGACCAATGTTATGTTTGTCAACATTCAACAAATTTTACCACTTCTACTTTTCCTTATGTGATATCATTACTTACCATAAGATTAGCATATGATATTTTTATTTATTTTATTTTATTTTCATTGAAACATAAAAGTAAAGAAGTAAAACTCAACTAAACTTTATTATATAACTTTCACTCGATTACATAGATAGATAGATCACGAAACTAACACTCAAAAATAGATCATGCTAACTTTAGTTCAACTAAATCCTTAGATAACTTAAGATCAAACTAAGATGGGTAAAGGAAATAAAGTGGTGGTGATACGATATCGAGGCATCTCCCCAAGTTTGGCACAAGCCAAGGGGAGTGCCCATACCCATATACTCAAGTCTCCTTTGGTGGGGAAGATGATGATGGAGGCGGTGATGAAGTAGTAGCGTCACACTTCAGGCTCAAAAGGTACACTAATCTATGGATGATGCTCTGGAGGGTGATGATTTGCTCTTGTAACAGAATATTTTCATGAGTGAGATATTTATTTTGAACACGGGCCGTTACAAAGGTCCTAAATGCTTCAATTTCATTAGGGGTGAGATGGTTGTAATATGGTTGAAGGATATCTTCTTCTTCTTCCTCTGTCAGCATGGCCTTCCCTCCTGCTTGGACTTGATCTCCCATAGCCTCCTTGATGGCTTCTTTTGGTCCCTCTATTTTCAGTTCTAGCTTCATCAACCAAGCATCTTCTTCTATGTTGTTGGAGGAGGGAGAAGACATGACGCATGGATTGATAGATCTAACAGAGAAACAACACGAAAAAATGAGTAGAGGATTTCCCCGCGGTGAGGTGGTGAATACGTCCGGGGGGTATATAAAGGTTTTTTTTATCTTGGGAAACAACCTATGGAAGGAAAATGGAGTCGAGAAGGTTCCTGAGGGGAGCACAACCCACCAGGGCACGTCAGGAAGGGCAGGCCGCCCTTGTGTATTGATGAGGACATCAATACCATTGTTACACCCACAGCTCCTGCTGTTATACATACTTGACCAATTACTAGAGCTCGCGCACGCCAATTGAATTATCAGGTACTTACGTTTCTTGGTAACGATTCTAATGTTCATGAGAATATGATGCTGCCTAAATTGGATACATTTGTTTTGCTTACAAATGAAGGGCCTAGCTTGGACAAGAAAGATGAACCTTGGAGCAAGTTCAAGCATGGAGATGATGGCATACACAAGGGGAACAAGAACAGAGTTACAAGTGATGATTCCAGGACTTTGAAGCCACCATAATGAGTGCATGAAGCCTTGGACAAAATATACAAGATGCAACTTTGTAAATTTCGTCCAGAGGCTATTCTAGGTGTTGCATCACCTTATTATTGGGACATGCCATGTATTTTCGAAATACTTAAGTATAGGCTGTTTTTAGAGTCCATATGTGTGGGGAAACAAGAGTTTGGGTTGGTTTCGGACCCCTCCACCAAGGGCCATGAAATTCCCCCTCTCTCCTCCATATATACAGCCCTTAGGGCATCATTTAGACTTTGGGTTTTGTTTAGATTAAAAGTTCAGCATAGCTGCAACTTCACGTAATTCGTTTGTGTTCAACGACTAGACCAAGGCGTCACAGAACCACACCTTCATTAATAAAGCTTTCCTCTTTTATTCGCAATATCCAGATTGCAATCTCAGTTTCTTGCTTGTTCTTCATTTGCTCGCAGGAAATAGACCCTCGTGGTCAGGTTGATCGTGCTCCGGCGTGGTTAATAACCCTCGGAAGTTGGTTTAGCGATTGCTAAGGCGCGACGTCTTCGCACGTTCGTAGTCGGATCGTCAAAGCGACTCTCATAGAAAACGATATCTATCTCATCGAAACATCGGGACACCATCACCTCTATCAAGTGGTATCAGATTTCCAGGTTGCTCGGTGAGATTTTACTGTTTTTCGTAGTTTAGATCGAGTCTATTCTTCATACCTGTAGTCCACGAAAAAGCCAAAAAAAATTAGGGTTAGTTCTTCCTATCCGAACCAACATGAGCCTTTTCATAATCCTTTCTCTATTTGCTTTGTTGAATTTGCGGTTGCATCATCGTGTCAAGTTGCTGGTCTTAGCGTCTAGTCCTTTAGAGTTTCGAGTTCTGTTCACAGGTTCTCACGTCGCCGCTGCCATATATCACCACCGCATCATCATCATCGCTGCTGCCATATACCACCACCACACCAACTTCATCGTCGCTGCCATATACCACCACCACATATTCACCACCAATCTGAGTCCATATACGCCACCACATATCCGCCGCCATCACGCCAATCCGAGTCCACCTGCATCATATATCCGCCACCAGGCCGATTTCCACCAGATTCATCGTCGCCACCAGTCTAAGTTTCAACAGATTCATCTCCGCCACCAGTCCTAGTCTGAGTCTAGTATTTCTTGCTTTGTTTTCGAGTTCCAGATTACGCGATACTTCAGGTCGTGATAGAGTCGGACTCCTGAACTTTTGTGCTATCCGCAGAAGAAAAATAGTTCCAAACTCAAAAAAATTCTGGCTAGGCAGTTTTTAGACCATTTGTAGACTTTTTTGAAAAAATTTATTGCGGAGCAAAAAAATAAGGAGGAAAAAGTGCAAAAAAAGAAGAAAAAATTCAGAGCATGCTCCTCCCTTGTTTACATGCAGCGCCATGATTTTGTTAGTGTTCTAGGCTTGCGTCTCTAGCACGGTCTAGCCTAGGACCAGCACCGTACAGTCGTTGAGCGTTTATTCAACTTTGCATCTCTGAATTGATTATTGCTGACCCTTTTTGCTACCATATTAGAAGCCTTCCCAGCTCCACATACATCTACGTCGTGCATTTGACTCTCCCTGGTAATTGCTCTATCCAAGCTTTGAGGGTTTTGACTACAACGGTTGCGATCACCACCTGCTGCTGGGTAAGAACTGGTAAGAATTTGAGATTCGCTTGCCGGATTTGTGATACACCACCACCACCACCACTTCCTAGTAGTCTGTAGGATCATATTCTTGTGTGTTTCTATTGCTCCTAACCATGGCAGGATCACAAGCCGATGAGACAGATTGGGAGAACATGTCGAACAAAGAGCTACATGATAAATTTCAGCAAATGATGAGTGGACAGGTGCAACATGCGCTAAACATATTTGAAGAGGCCATGGATAAGATAGATGGCATGGAGAAGACGTTCGAAACAAAGCTCGATAACAAGTTTAATGAATTGCTCGCGCATCTTCCACCACCACCACCGGCTGCACCTAACGCACCTCTACAACAAGAACAACATCGTCTTCCAAATCAAGTGGGACGGGCACTGTGCATTCCCCTTGAGCCTGGTCAAAATTCTAGTGCCGCTGTTGATGCTTCTGTAGCTCCTGCTGCTATTGCAGAGGTGGAGGACCATTACAAGGATGTGGTTGATCAAAATCGGAACTACGTGCAACCACCAACACCACTGCCACCAGGTCGTCCTCATGCATATCATCACAATGGTAGGGCTGCACAACCACCTCAGGTACGTGATCATGACCATATACCTAAACTTAAATTGAACATTCCACCATTTGAGGGTAGATATGTTCCTTATATATATCTTACTTGGGAGTTAGAAACTGAACAACGATTTACATGTTTACAATATCCTGAGGAGAGACGTGTTCCTGCTGCTGTTTGTGCTTTAACTAGCTTTGCATGTGTTTGGTGGTCTGAACATTGTAGATTATATCCCATTCCAGCTACTTGGGCTGCTTTGAAAACTGCTATGCGTACTCATTCGGTTCCACCATATTATCAACGTGAATTACTTCAAAAATTGCAGCGTTTAAGACAAGGAAAAAATTATGTAGAAGAATATTATGAGGAATTACAAACTGGCATGATTAGATGTGGTATTGCTGAGGAGAATGAAGCTATGCTTGCATGTTTTATGGGTGGATTAAATAGACATATTCAGACCATTCTAGAGTATAAGGAGTATACTAATATCACTCGTTTATTCCATCTAGCTTGTAAAGCTGAACGTGAAGTGTAGGATCGACAGGCATTGGCGCGAACTAACTTTTCTGCAGGTCGATCTTCATCATGGACACCACGTGCATCCTCTATTTCCACTGCACCAGCACCTGCATCAGGTGCCACATCCAGCCGTGATACAAGAAAGCAGGCACAACCACCACTATCTGCCAAGAGCACACCTGATGGGCCTGCACAGAGTTCTTCTTCTTCCATGGCATCAACAGGGCACATAAGTGATATTATTTGTTGCAGTTGTAAGGGAAGAGGACATTTTGAGAGAGAACGCAAATCTCAGTGTGTGATGATTTTTACTGAGGATGGTGGGTATGAGTCCGCTAGTGACTATGATGAGGAGACTTTGGCTCTTATTACACATGAAGAACACGATGGAGAGGATTCTGATCATGAGACATAATACATGGCTGCTGAAGATGCTGATAGGTATGAACGTTTTGTTGCTCAACGTGTTTTGAGTGTGCAGGTTACACAAGCTGAGCAAAATCAGAGGCATAATTTGTTCCATACAAAGAGAGTTGTGAAGGAACATTCTGTTCGCGTCATAATAGATGGAGGGAGATGCAATAACTTGGCTAGCATGGAGATGGTGGATAAGCTATCTCTCACCACAAGACCACATCCACATCCTTACTACATCCAATGGTTCAACAACAACGGCAAAGTTAAGGTAACACATACTGTTCGTGTGCATTTTAGTATCTATACATATGCTGATTATGTTGATTGTGATGTGGTACCTATGCAAGCATGTTCCTGATTACTTGGTAGACCATGGCAATTTGATAAAAATTCTGTACACCATGGTAGAAACAATGAGTATACTCTTGTTCATAAGGATACAAATATTACTTTGCTTCCTATGACTCCTGATTCCATTTTGAAAGATGATATTAGTAGAGCTAATAAAGCAAACCAGGAGAAAAATAAGAGTGAAAATCAGATTGTGGCAAAAGAATTTGAGCAACAAATGAAGCCTAATAATAAACCATCTAGTGTTGCTTTTGAAATTAAATTGAAAAGTACATGTTTACTTGCCACCAAATCTGATATTGATGATCTAGATTTTGGCAAATCTGTTTGCTATGCTTTTGTGTGCAAAGAGGCATTATTTTCATTCGAGGACGTGCCTTCCTCTTTGCCTCCTACTGTCACTAACATTTTGCAGGAGTTCGCTGACATCTTTCCACAAGATGTGCCACCGAGATTACCACCTATTCGAGGGATTGAGTATCAAATTGACTTAATTCCCGGTGCATCATTACCCAACCGTGCACCATACCATACCAATCCAGAGGAGACGAAGGAGATTATGCGTCAAGTACAAGAACTGCTCGACAAAGGTTATATACGCGAATCCCTTAGTCCTTGTGATGTTCCTATCATTTTAGTGCCGAAAAAGGATGGTACGTCGCGTATGTGCGTTGATTGTAGAGGCATTAATAATATTACTATCTGTTATCGTCATCCTATTCCTAGGCTAGATGATATGCTTGATGAATTGAGTGGCTCTATAATATTCACCAAAGTTGATTTGCCCAGTGGATACCATCAAATTTGTATGAAATTGGGAGATGAATGGAAACCAGCATTTAAAACTAAGTTTGGATTATATGAGTGGTTAGTCATAACTTTTGGGT
Organism: Triticum dicoccoides; assembly: GCF_002162155.2. Lineage (NCBI taxonomy): Eukaryota > Viridiplantae > Streptophyta > Magnoliopsida > Poales > Poaceae > Triticum > Triticum dicoccoides. The sequence goes on from NC_041390.1 coordinate 279,196,700, forward strand.
TAACTAATGCACCTAGTACTTTCATGAGATTAATGAACGAAGTTTTACGTGCTTTCATTGGACGATTTGTGGTATTTTACTTTGATGACATATTGTTTTATAGCAAATCTTTGGAGGAACATTTGGAACATTTACGTGTTGTTTTTATTGCTCTACGTGATGGACGTTTGCTTGGTAACCTTGGAAAGTGCACCTTTTGCACCGACCGAGTATCTTTTCTTGGCTATGTTGTTACTCCACAGGGAATTGAAGTTGATAAAGCCAAGATTGAAGCTATTGAGAGTGTTGGAAATATTCCCTAGAGGCAATAATAAATTAGTTATTATTATATCATATTTCATTGTTCATGATAATCGTTTATTATCCATGCTAGACTTGTATTGATAGGAAACTCAGATACATGTGTGGATACATAGACAACACCATGTCCGTAGTAAGCCTCTAGTTGACTAGCTCGTTGATCAATAGATGGTTACGGTTTCCTAACCATGGACATTGGATGTCGTTGATAACGGGATCACATCACTAGGAGAATGATGTGATGGACAGGACCCAATCCTAAGCCTAGCACAAAGATCATGTAGTTCGTATGCTAAAGCTTTTCTAATGTCAAGTATCATTTCCTTAGACCATGATATTGTGCAACTCCCAGATACCGTAGGAGTGCTTTGGGTGTGCCAAACGTCACAACGTAACTAGGTGGCTATAAAGGTACACTACGGGTATCTCTGAAAGTGTTTGTTGGGTTCACACGAATCGAGACTGGGATTTGTCACTCCGTGTAAACGGAGAGGTATCTCTGGGCCCACTCGGTAGGACATCATCATAATGTGCACAATGTGATCAAGGAGTTGATCACGGGATGATGTTTTACGGAATGAGGAAAGAGACTTGCCGGTAACGAGATTGAACAAGGTATCGGGATACCGACGATCGAATCTCGTGCAAGCATCGTACCGATAGACAAAGGGAATTGTATGCGGGATTGATTGAATCCTTGACATCGTGGTTCATCCGATGAGATCATCATGGAGCATGTGGGAACCAACATGGGTATCCAGATCCCGCTGTTGGTTATTAACCGGAGAGTTGTCTCGGCCATGTCTGCATGACTCCCGAACCCGTAGGGTCTACACACTTAAGGTTCGATGACGCTAGGGTTATAGGGAAAGTATGTACGCGGTTACCGAATGTTGTTCGGAGTCCCGGATGAGATCCCGAACGTCACAAGGAGTTCCGGAATGGTCCGGAGGTAAAGATTGATATATAGGAAGTATCGTTTTGGCCACCGAAAGTGTTCCGGGCATCACCGGTAGTGTACCGGGACCACCGGAGGGGTCCGGGGGTCCACTAGGTGGTGCCACCAGCCCCGGAGGCCTACATGGGCCAATAGTGGGAAGGGACCAGCCCCTAGGTGGGCTGGGGAGCCTCCCACCAAGGCCCAAGGCTCCTCCAAGAATGGAGGGGGGCAAACCCTAGGGCAGATGGGCCCTAAGGCCCACCCCAGGTGCGCCTCCCCCTCTCCCCCTTGTGGCCGCCACCCTAGATGTGATCTGGGGCTGCCGCACCCCTTGGGGTGGGAACCCTAGAGGGGGCGCAGCCCCATCCCCTCCCCCTATATATACTTGAGGTATGGCGGCTGCCCAACACATGATTTGATCTCTCTCTTGGCGCAGCCCTACCTCTCTCCCTCCTCGTCTCTCGTAGTGCTTGGTGAAGCCCTGCTGGAGTCCCGCGCTCCTCCACCACCACCGTGCCGTAGTGCTGCTGCTGGACGGAGTCTTCCCAACCTCTCCTTCTCCCCTTGCTGGATCAAGGCGTGGGAGACATCACCGGGCTGCACGTGCGTTGAACGCGGAGGCGTCGTGGCTCGGCGCTTAGATCGGAATCAACCACGATCTGAATCGCTGCGAGTACGACTCCTTCATCCGCGTTCTTGCAACACTTCCGCTTAGATCTACAAGGGTATGTAGATGCACTCTCCTTCCCCTCGTTGCTAGATTATTCCATAGAATGATCTTGGTGATGCGTAGAAAATTTTAAATTTCTGCTACGATCCCCAACAGTGGCATCATGAGCTAGGTCCATGCGTAGTTTCTATGCACGAGTAGAAGACAAAGCAGTTGTGGGCGTCGATATTGTCAATTTACTTGCCGTTACTAGTCTTATCTTGATTCAGCGGCATCATGGGATGAAGCGGCCCGGACCGACCTTACATGTACTCTTACGTGAGACTAGTTCCACCGACTGACATGCACTAGTGGCATATGGTGGCTAGCGGGTGTCTGTCTCTCCCACTTTAGTCGGATCGGATTCGATGAAAAGGGTCCTTATGAAGGGTAAATAGAAATTGGCATATCATGTTGTGGTCTTGGCGTAGGTAAGAAACGTTCTTGCTAGAAACCTATAGCTGCCACGTAAAAACTTGCAACAACAATTAGAGGACGTCTAACTTGTTTTTGCAGCATATGTCTTGTGATGTGATATGGCCAAAAGGATGTGATGAATGATATATGTGATGTATGAGATTGATCATGTTCTTGTAATAGGAATCACGACTTGCATGTCGATGAGTATGACAACCGGCAGGAGCCATAGGAGTTGTCTTAATTTATTTATGACCTGCGTGTCAACATAAACGTCATGTAATTACTTTACTTAATTACTAAACCGTTAGCCATAGTAGCAGAAGTAATAGATGACGAGACAACTTCAAGAAGACACGATGATGGAGATCATGGTGTCATGCCGGTGACAATGATGATCATGGAGCCCCAAAGATGGAGATCATAAGGAGCAAAATGATATTGGCCATATCATGTCACTATTTGATTGCATGTGATGTTTATCATGTTTTACATCTTATTTGCTCAGAACGCCGGTAGCTTAAATAAGATTATCCCTCACTAAAATTTCAAGAAAAGTGTCCCCCCTAATTGTGCACCATTGCGAAGGTTCGTTGTTTCGAAGCACCACGTGATGATCGGGTGTGATAGATTCTAGTGTTCAAATACAACGGGTGTTGACGAGCCTATCATGTACAGACATGGCTCTGGAACACATGCGAAACACTTAGGTTGACTTGACGAGCCTAGCATGTACAGACATGGCCTCGGAACACGGAAAACCGAAAGGTCGAACATGAGTTGTATAGAAGATACGATCAACATGAGATGTTCACCGTTGATGACTAGTCCGTCTCACGTGATGATCGGACACGGCCTAGTCGATTTGGATCATGTATCACTTAGATGACTAGAGGGATGCCTATCTGAGTGGGAGTTCATTGAATAATTTGATTAGATGAACCTAATTATCATGAACATAGTCTAAATTGTCTTTGCAAATATGTTATAGATAAATAGCTCACATTGTAGCTCCCTGTTTCAATACGTTCCTAGAGAAAGACCAAGTTGAAAGATTGTAAGCAATGATGCAGACTGGGTCCATTGTCCGAGGAGTGTCCTCATTGCTACACAGAAGGCTTACGTCTTTGATGCACTGCTCGATGTGCAAACCCCTACAACGTCGTCTGTGGATGTTGTGAACACCAGACAGGCACATCCTGATGACTACTTGATAGTTTAGTGCACCATACTTTACGGCTTAGAATCGGGATTCCAATGATGTTTTGAACGCCATAAGACATATGAAATGTTCCAAGAGCTGAAATTGGGATTTCAGGCTCATGCCCGTGTTGAGAGGTATGAGACCTCTGACAAGTTCATTTGCCAACAAGATGGAGGAGAATAGCTCAGCTAGTGATCATGTGCTCAGAATGTCTGGGTGCTACAATCACTTGAATCAAGTGGGAGCTAAAACTTCCAGATAAGATAGTGATTGATAGAGTTCTCTAGCCACTAGATCTTCGTGATGAACTATGACATGCAAGGGATGAAGTTGATCCCGGAGCTGTTCGCGGTGCTTAAGACCACAAAAGGTAGAAATCAAGAAGGAGCATCAAGTGTTGATGGTTTAAGAAGACCACTGGTTTCAAGAAGGGCAAGGGCTAGAAGGGAGACTTCATGAATGGAAAACCAGTTGCCGCTCCAGTGAAGGAACGCAAGGTTGAACCCAAACCCGAGACTAAGTGCTTCTATTGTAAGGGGGACGGTCACTGGTAGCGGAATTACCCCAAATGCATGGTAGATAAGAAGGCTGGCAACTTCAACAAAGTATATACGTGTTATTAATGTGTACCTTACTAGTACTCCTGGTAGCACCTGGGTATTGGATACCGGTTCAGTTGCCATTATTGGTGACTTGAAGCAAAAGCTATGGACTAAACGGAGACTGGCTAAGGGCGAGGTGACGATGTGTATTGGAAGTGTTTCCAAAGTTAATGAGATCACCATCGCACGCTCCATCTGCCTTCGGGATTAGTATTGAACCTAGATAAATGTTATCAGGTGTCTACGTTGAGCATGAATATGATTAGATCATGTTCATTGCAATACGGTCATTCATTTAAGTTAGAGAATAATGGTTATTCTGTTTACATGAATGATACCTTTCATGGTCATGCACCCTATGTGAATGGTTCATTGAATCTCGGTCGTGGTAATACACATGTTCACGCCAAAAAGGATGTAGAGTTAATAATGATAGTACACTTTCTCGTGGCACTGCCGCTTAGGTCATATTGGCGTAAGATGCATGAAGAAACTCCGTGTCGATGGATGTTTGGAGTCACTTGATTTTGAATCACTTGACACATGCGAGCCATGCCTCATGGGCAGGATGACTAAGACCCCATTTTCAGGTCCAATGAAACGAGCAAGTGACTTGTCGGAAATCATACATGATGATGCGTGTGATCCAATGAGAATTTAAGCGTGCGGTGGATATTGCTATTTTCTCATCTTCACTGACGATTTGAGTAGATATAGGTATATTTACTTAATGAAGCACAAGTCTGAAAAGTTTGAAAAGTCCAAGCGATTTCAGAGTGAAGTTAAGAACCATCATCACAAGAAGATCAAATTCCTACGATCTGATCGATGAGAATTTCTGAGTTATGAGTTTGGCAATCACTTAAGACATTGTGGAATTGTTTCACAGTTGAAGCCACCTGGAACACCACAGGGTAATGGTGTGTCCAGACGTTGTAATCGAACCCTATGAGATATGGTGCGATCTATGATGTCTCTTACCGATCTACCGTTTTCATTTTGAGGTTATGCGTTAGAGACAGTTGCATTCACTTTAGATAGGACACCATCTAAAGTCCGTTGAGACAACGTCATATGAACATTGGTTTGGCAAGAAACCAAAGTTGTCGTTTCTTAATGTTTGGGGCTACGATGCTTAAGGCTTCAGCCAGAGAAGCTCGAACCCAAAAGCGGACAAACACATCTTCATAGGATACCCAAAGGTGACAGTTGGGTATACCTTCTATCTCAGATCCAAGGGCAAATTGTTTGTCGCTAATAACGGGTCCTTTCTCGAGAAGGAGTTCTCTCGAAAGAATTGAGTGGGAGGAAGATAGAACATGATGAGGTTGTTGGACCTCTACTTCAACCAGAAAGTGGTGCAACACAGAAAGATGTTTCTGTGGCGCCTATGTCGGTTGAAGAGGAAGTTAATGATAGTGATCATGAAGCTTCGGGATCAAGTTGCTATCGAACCTCGTAGGTCGACAAGGATATGTACTACTCCTGAGTGGTACGGTAATCATGTCTTATATATCATGTTGTTAGACAACAATGAACCTACGAGCTATGGAGAAGCGATGGTGGGCCCATATTCTGACAAATGGTTAGAAGCCATGAAATCTGAGATATGATCCATGTATCAGAACAAAGTATGGACTTTGGTGGACTTTCCCAATGATCGGCAAGCCATCGAGATAAATGGATCTTTAAGAAGAAGACGGACGAGGGCGGCAATGTTACCGTCTATGAAGCTCGACTTGTGGGAAAGGGTCTTTTCACAAGTTCAAGGAGTTGACTACGATGAGAATTTCTCACCTGTAGCGATGCTTAAGTCCGTCGGAATCATGTTAGCATTAGCTGTATTTTTCGATTATGAAATCTGACAGATGGATGTCCAAAACAAGTTTTCTTACCAGTTTTCGTAAGAAAAAGTTGTATGTGATACAATAAAAGGTTTTGTCGATCCTAAGGATGCTAAAAGGTATGCTGGCTCCAGCAATCCTTCTATGGACTAGAGCAAGCATCTCGGAGTCGGAATATATGCTTTGATGGAGTGATCAAAGCTTTTAGGTTTATACAATGTTTGCTAGAAACTTGTATTTACAAGAAAGTGAGTGGGAGCACTACAACATTTTTGATAAGTATATGTGGATGACATATTGCTTATTTGAAATAATGTAGAATTTCTAGAAAGCATAAACGGTTGTTTAAAGAGTGTTTTTCAAAGGAAGACCTGGATAAAGCTGCTTACATATTGGGCATCAAGATCTATGGAGATAGATCAAGACGCGTGATGATACTTTCAAAGAACGCACACCTTGACATGTTTTTGAAGGAGTTCAAAATAGATCAGTCAAAGAAGGGGTTCTTACCTGATTTGTAAGGTGTGAAGTTGAGTAAGACTCGAAGATTGACCACGGCAGAAGAAAGAGGTAGGACGAAGGTCGTCCCCTATGCTTTTGTCATAGGCCCTATACGGTATGCCATGCTGAGTACCACACCTGATGTGTGCCTTGCCACATGTCTGGCAAGAGGGTACAAAGGTGATCTAGGAGTGGATCACCGGATAGCGGTCAAAAATTATCCTTAGAGGAATAAGGAAATGTTTCTCGGTTATGGAGGTGATAAAAAGAGTCTGACGTAAAGAGTTACATCGATGCAATCTTAACACCTATCCAGATAGCTCTGAGTAGAGATATCGGATACGTATAATGGAGCAACAATTTGGAATATCTCCAAGTGGAACGTGGTAGCAGCATCTACGAATGACATAAAGTTTTGCGAAATACATAGGGATCTGAATATGGCAGACCCGTTGACTACAACCTCTCTCACAAGCATAACATGATCAAACCCAGAACTCATTGAGTGTTAATCACATAGTGATGTGAACTAGATTATTGAGTCTAGTAAACTCTTTGGATGTTGGTCACATGGCGATGTGACCTGTGAGTGTTAATCACATGGCGATGTGAACTAGATTATTAACTCTAGTGCAAGTGGGAGACTGTTGGAAATATGCCCTAGAGGCAATAATAAATTAGTTATTATTATATCATATTTCATTGTTGATGATAATTGTTTATTATCCATGCTAGAATTGTATTGATAGGAAACTCAGATACATGTGTGGATACATAGACAACACCATGTCCCTAGTAAGCCTCTTGTTGACTAGCTCATTGATCAATAGATGGTTACGGTTTCCTAACCATGGACATTGGATGTCATTGATAACGGGATCACATCATTAGGAGAATGATGTGATGGACAAGACCCAATCCTAAGCCTAGCACAAAGATCGTGTAGTTCGTATGCTAAAGCTTTTCTAATGTCAAGCATCATTTCCTTAGACCATGAGATTGTGCAAATCCCGGATACCGTAGGAGTGCTTTGGGTGTGCCAAACGTCACAACGTAACTGGGTGGCTATAAAGGTACACTATGGGTATCTCCGAAAGTGTCTGTTGGGTTGGCACGAATCGAGACTGGGATTTGTCACTCCATGTAAACGGAGAGGTATCTTTGGGCCCACTCGGTAGGACATCATCATAATGTGGACAATGTGATCAAGGAGTTGATCATGGGATGATGTGTTACGGAACGAGTAAAGAGACTTGCCGGTAACGAGATTGAACAAGGTATCGGGATACCGACGATCGAATCTCGGGCAAGTATCGTACCGATAGACAAAGGGAATTGTATACGGGATTGATTGAATCCTTGACATCATGATTCATCCGATGAGATCATCGTGGAGCATGTGGGAACCAACATGGTTATCTAGATCCCGCTGTTGGTAATTGACTGGAGAGTTGTCTCGGCCATGTCTGCATGACTCCCAAACCCATAGGGTCTACACACTTCAGGTTCGATGACGCTAGGGTTATAGGGAAAGTATGTACGTGGTTACCGAATGTTTTTCGGAGTCTCGGATGAGATCCTGGACGTCACGAGGAGTTCCAAAATGGTCCGGAGGTAAAGATTGATATATAGGAAGTATGGTTTTGGCCACCGGAAGTGTTCCGGGCATCACCGATAGTGTACCGGGACCACCGGAGGGGTCCGAGGGTCCACCAAGTGGGACCACCAGCCCCGGAGGCCTACATGGGCCAATAGTGGGAAGGGACCAGCCCCTAGGTGGGCTGGGGTGCCTCCCACCAAGGCCCAAGGCGCCTCCAAGAGGGGAGGGGGAAAACCCTAGGGCAGATGGGCCCTAAGGCCCACCCCAGGTGCGCCTCCCCCTCTCCCCCTTGTGGCCGCCACCCTAGATGGGATCTGGGGCTGCCGCACCCCTTGGGGTGGGAACCCTAGAGGGGGCGCAGCCCCCTCCCCTCCCCCTATATATACTTGAGGTATGGGGGCTGCCCAACACACGATTTGATCTCTCTCTTGGCACAGCCCTACCTCTCTCCCTCCTCGTCTCTCGTAGTGCTTGGCGAAGCCCTGCTGGAGTCACGCGCTCCTCCACCACCACGCCGTTGTGCTGCTGCTGGACGGAGTCTTCCCAACCTCTCCTTCTCCCCTCACTAGATCAAGGTGTGGGAGACGTCACCGGGCTGCACGTGTGTAGAACGCGGAGGTGCCGTGGTTTGGCGCTTAGATCGGAATCAACCGTGATCTGAATCACTGCGAGTACGACTCCTTCATCCGCGTTCTTGCAACGCTTCCGCTTAGCGATCTACAAGGTATGTAGATGCACTCTCCTTCCCCTCGTTGCCATACTCCATAGATTGATCTTGGTGATGCGTACAAAATTTTAAATTTCTGCTACGATCCCCAACAGAGAGTTGGCCGCAGCCCAAAACGGTCACACAAGTTAGGTTTTTCCTTGGCCTTGCTGGATTCTATAGGCGTTTTGTGAGAGATTTCAGCACCATTGCTTCACCTCTCAACGAGCTTACAAAGAAGGATGTGCCTTTTGTTTGGGGTACCGCACAAGAAGAAGCCTTCACGGTATTGAAAGATAAGTTGACACATGCTCCTTTACTCCAACTTCCTGATTTTCATAAGACTTTTGAGCTTGAATGTGATGCTAGTGGAATTGGATTAGGAGGTTTGTTATTACAATATGGCAAACCTGTTGCATACTTTAGTGAAAAATTGAGTGGGCCTAGTCTGAACTATTCTACTTATGATAAAGAATTATATGCTCTTGTTCAGACCTTAGAAACATGGCAACATTATTTATGGCCCAAGGAATTTGTTATACATTCTGATCATGAATCTTTGAAACACATTAAAAGTCAAGCAAAACTGAATCGTAGACATGCTTAATGGGTTGAATTCATTGAGACTTTCCCTTATGTCATTAAACACAAGAAGGGTAAAGAAAATGTTATTGCTCATGCATTGTCTCGTTGTTATACTATGCTTTCACAACTTGACTTTAAAATAATTGGTTTGGAGACCATCAAAGATCAATATGTGCATGATGCTGAATTTAAAGATGTATTGCAGAATTGTAAGGAAGGGAGAACTTGGAACAAGTTCGTTCTTATCGATGGATTTGTGTTTCGTGCTAACAAGCTATGCATTCCAGCTAGCTCCGTTCGTCTTTTGTTGTTGTAGGAGGAGCATGGAGGAGGATTAATGGGACACTTTGGCGTTAAGAAGATGGAGGATATACTTGCTACACATTTCTTTTGGCCAAAGATGAGACGGGATGTTGAGCGTTTTGTTGCTCGCTGCACTACATGTCAAAAAGCTAAGTCACGACTCAATCCTCATGGTTTATATATGCCTTTGCCTGTACCTAGTGTTCCTTGGGATGATATATCTATGGACTTTGTTTTAGGTTTACCTCGAACAAAGATGGGGAGGGATAGCATATTTGTTGTCGTGGATAGGTTATCGAAAATGGCACACTTTATACCATGTCATAAAAGTGATGATGCTGTTAATGTTGCTGATTTGTTCTTTCGTGAAATTATTCGCTTGCATGGTGTGCCAAATACTATTGTTTCAGATCGTGATACTAGATTTCTTAGCCACTTTTGGAGATATTTATGGGCTAAGTTGGGGACTAAACTGCTTTCCAGTACTACTTGTCACCCCCAAACTGATGGACAAACTGAAGTAGTTAATAGAACATTGTCTACTATGCTTAGGGTTGTTTTGAAGAATAATAAGAAAATGTGGGAAGAATGCTTGCCTCATATTGAATTTGCTTATAATCGTTCATTGCATTCTACTACTAAGATGTGCCCTTTTGAAATTGTGTATGGTTTCCTACCTCGTGCACCTATTGATTTGTTGCCTCTTCCATCTTTGGAGAAGGTTAATTTTGATGCTAAAGAACGTGGTGAATTGATTTTAAAAATGCATGAGTTAACTAAGGAAAACATTGAGCGTATGAATGCTAAATATAAACTTGCTGGAGGTAAGGGTAGAAAATATGTTGTGTTTGCACCTGGAGATCTTGTTTGGTTACATTTGCGTAAGGATAGATTTCCTAATTTGTGCAAATCAAAGCTAATGCCACGTGCTGATGGTCCTTTTAAGGTGTTAGAGAAAATAAATGATAATGCATATAAACTTGAGCTGTCTGCAGATTTTGGGGTTAGTCCCACTTTTAACTTTGCAGATTTGAAGCCTTATTTGGGTGAGGAAGACTTCATTTCAAGAAGGGGAGGATGACGAGGACATCTACACCCACAGCTTCTATTGTTATACATACTGGACCAATTACTAGAGCTCGCGCACGCCAATTTAATTATCAGGCACTTTCATTTCTTGGTACCGATTCTAATGTTCATGAGAATATGATGTTGCCTAAATTGGGTACATTTTTTTTGCTTACAAATGAAGGGCCTAGCTTGGATAAGAAAGATGAACCTTGGAGCAAGTTCAAGGATGGAGATGATGGCATGCGCAAGGGGAACAAGAACGGAGCTACAAGTGATGATTCCAGGACTTTGAAGCCACCATAATGAGTGCATGAAGCCTTGGACAAAATATACAAGATGCAACTTCATAAATTTCGTCTAGAGGTTATTCTAGGTGCTGCATCACCTTATTATTGGGCCAGGCCCATGTATTTTCGAAATACTTAAGTATAGGCTGTTTTTAGAGTCCGTATGTGTGGGGAAACAAGAGTTAGGGTTGGTTTCAGACCCCTCCACCAAGGGCCATGAAATTTCCCCTCTCTCCTCCATATATACAGCCCTTAGGGCATCGTTTAGACTTTAGGTTTGTTTAGATTAAAAGTTCGGCATAGCTGAAACTTCATGTACTTCGTTTGTGTTCAACGACCAGACCAAGGCGTCACACAACCCCACCTTCATTAATAAAGCTTTCCTCTTTTATTCGCAATATCCAGACTGCAATCTCAGTTTCTTGCTTGTTCTTCATTTTCTCGCAGGAAATAGACCCTCGTGGTCAGGTTGATCGTGCTCCGGCATGGTCAATAACCCTCGGAAGTTGGTTTAGTGATTGCTAAGGCGCGACGTGTTCGCACGTTTGTAGTCGGATCGTCAAAGTCGACTCCCACAGAAAACGATATCCATCTCATCGAAACATCGGGACACCTTCGCCTCGATCATGTATAGTGCCCACCTCAGTTTCATTCCTAGTTGTTTCTTATTTTCCTTATTTTTCTAATATTCCAAAATTGACAGAAAATATTTGTAACATCCCAATTTTTATTAAATTTGGATGTTAATAGAATCATTCAATGCATATCATATTTCTTTGCATTTTGGAGTTTTAAAATATTCAAATAATATTTTTCCACTCGAGAAAAACAAATGAGAGGGGATAAGATGACTTCCTCAAACTTATAAAGGAGTGGGAAATTTTATTTTGAATATTATTTGAAGTTTTGGAGTTTATCGGTATTTATTTTTTTCTAAAAAAAGTGCATTAATTGCATTAGGAAAATATTTTCAAAATGTTCTGTGCTTAAGTTAATGTTCATTAGGTTCTAAATATTATATAGTTATTTTAGAAATTATTTTGGTGTTTTTATTAATTCATTTGAATTATTTAGGGCCAGTTTAGTCTTCTTTTTTAAAAAAAAAACCGCACGCAGCTTGGACCGAAACTAGGTTCGGCCCAGGAGCGCCCCGACCGGCCCAGCTGGCCATTTGGCCCAAGGCCAGTGCCCAGAACCCAGCGCCTGAAACCTTCCGACACCGGTCGACCGCCCCACGCTCGCCCTCGCTGCCGCTGCCAGGTGGGACCCGCCCGTCAGGCCGTCCTGACCTCCCGCACCACACGGCATAAACATCCTCGCCGTGCTCCCGCAACCGCCGCTCGGTTCCCTCACGGCTGAGGCTTATCCGCAGCCCCGTAGCGCTCCTAGCCACGCCTATATAAAAGCCAGGACCCCCTCTTCCAACCTCGTCGTCCCGCTTCTTCCCACGCTGCCCCTACCGCTCGCTGTCGCCGTTCGCATCTCGCCGGAGCCGCGCCACTCCTCTTCCATTTTGTTATCTGTGGCACCCCCTAGCTCTCCTTCATTTGTCAATTGGATCCCCATGACAACGCGCATCTGTTTGACACATTTTTTGACCGCAGGACCCGCCGGAGCACTAGCCCCGACGACACCCGACCTCGCTGGAGACCGCGGACCGCCACCGTCTTCGCCTCGCCGACCCCGACGCCCCTGAGGTGCCCCGACACCACCATCCGGACGCCCAAGCCGCGCCGCTCCTCCCCGTCTTCTTCCCCGTCGACAAGGACCACCGCAGTCGCCGCCCTCTCCGTCACCGACGCCGCGCCGACGTCTTCATCGCTGCCGGCCACCACCACCACCCACTGTAAGTCGCCACCTCACTCCCTCCCGTTAGATCGATCACCAACAGCCCAGATTAGATTAGGTTAGTTTTTTTAGTTGAACCGGTACGCGGTTAACCGCGGGTTTTTCTTCTAAAAACCGATCGGTTTCTGTATATGTTAGCCGCCGCCGCCGTTTTTCTTAGATTGTGGTCGTCCGCTGTATAAGCTACGCGGTGAACACCTTTCGGCCAGTAGGAATCTGCCACGCGCTAGGGACCTGTTTGCGATAGTTTTTCTTCACTGTCTAGTCCCTTTTATCACAGATTAGTCCCTGATCTTAGATTAGCCATAACTTTTAAACCGTAGATCCAAAATCAATGGAACCAACGGCAAATTCTTCGTCATGTTTAGAGCTATGCAGTTGTATCCTTTTTGCAATATTTTGGTAGATTCAAATTTGAATTTATTCAGATTCGAATTCGAACTTCAAATGGCCATATCTCGCAAACCGAAGCTCCGATGAAGTTGTTTATTTTTGCATTCTGTCACCGTAGCCAAACCCTATCACCTGGACCTTTCTCACAATAATTTTCACACACTAGAATCTGCCCTTTAATATTTTTATTAGTATGCACTATAGCTAACATCACTTTTAAAACCATAGGCCTATTTCTGTGGTAGCTTAGTGTGTTGTATGTTCATTTGGTTTTTCCAAGACTTCTTGCTTCGCATGTTCTTCTTGGTTTTTAGAAATGTTTGCTTATGTTTGTGTATCTTCCTTTGTGATAGATTGCCCAGAGTGCGAAGGAGAATATTATCAGTCTTTAGAATTCAACCAGCAGTACTAAGGCAAGTTGCATCTTGATCATGTTTCATTACCTATGTTTTTATTATGCACTTAGTTCTTTGCAGTAGGATTGCATGGTAGGAATTGAAGCCGCATGACTATGCTTTTCACCCAGTAGTTCATTGAGGTAGGTCTGAACCATATAACATTATCGCCATCGTTTTACATTGTGTTGCTTCGCTAAGTAGATGTGGATCGGGGAGTGATCATTGTAAAGTATGAGTGACAATGTAGTAAATAGGACCTAAGCTAATTAATGAACTACCTGGGCAGAAACTTGTTGGAATGGTGCCGAAGTACAGTGGGCCACGCATGGGAAATCCATGGTGGTGCACCACTAGTGGACCATCCGCTCAGGCTCAAAGAGATCAATCGTATGCAGCCACTAGCCAATATGGGCTCTGGCTTAGTTGAGTAGTTAGTGTGACCCCTTCCGGGATGGGCTAGCAGATGTAGAATGATGTAGGTGTACCGGCCTATCCGTGGGTTAAGGGGGAACATTTTCGAAAGACTATGTCTCGATCATCCGATCATGGAGGTGGTCGAGTCTTGTGGGGAAAAGTGCGCAACCTCTGTAGAGTGTCACCTAATCGATTAGCCGTGTCCTCGGTTACGGAGAACTTGAGCATCTAGCAGTGGAAATGCCGGGAGATCTCCTCACCTTTGATTAAACAGTTGGGTTTAAAAAAACTTGGGAACGGATGAGTTGGGTTTGCCAACTCATCCTATGCAAATGTGTAGTAGTAGAATAACATCTTTTCTAATAGGGAAAAACTAGCTTTATGCAAAAAACGAAACTTAGAGCTTTCCACCAGCCAAATTGCATGTACAAGTAGGTTCTTTACACTTATGATGTGACTTGCCAGTACATTCAATGTACTGACCTATATGGCTGCAACTTATCACGTTGCAGATATATCTGACGAGGATTAAGGTGCGATAGGTCAATGTTCTACACTCAACCTTGCTTGTGGAGTTGGACTCATTTACTACTTTGCTTCCGCAGTATTTGCTTATTGGCTCTAGGCCCTATTTTGTAATAAATGTATTGCTCCTGGATTATCGATGTAATAAAGAGATGTGTGTTATTTCTGTTATTTCATTGAGTACTGTGTGTGCTAGAAAGTCAATCCAGGGACTAGCACGGTAAGCATAGAGACTTCGACTCTTACCGAGTCAGGTCACTACAATATTTTGGTGGATTTTTCGGAGTCCATTTACTTATCGTATCACGTACCTCCTATTTGTCAGGGTTCTGGAGTGTTCTAGAAGGTTTCTTTTATGTGTTCCTCTGGTGTCATGGTTTGGATAATGTTGGTTTCAACATTAATAGGTGTACCTGAGATATAGTGCTTAATTCTTTGCCCACTGACCACCTATGGATTAGTGCCTTCGGCATTATGGATCTTAATGGCTACAAAACGATAAACCTCTTTGATAATATAAGGAACTTCCCATTTGGAAAGAAGTTTTCTCGCAAAAAATCGAAAACGAGAGTTGTACAAAAGAACATATTCACCAAGTTGAATTCTCGCTTTTGGATTCTTTTGTCATGCCACCTTTTAACTTTTTCTTTGAATAGTTTGGCATTTTCCGGGTTCTCCATTCATCTAGTGAGCTAATATCAAATAACCTCTTTTCACCGGCAAGTTTGAAATCATAATTGAGTTCTTTAATTCCCCAATATTCTTTATGTTCTAACTCAAGAGGCAAATGACAAGCTTTTCCATAAACCATTTCATAGGGAGACATACCCATAGGATTTTTATTAGATGTTCTGTAGGCCCAAAATGCATCTCTACTCTCTTAGACAAATTCTTTCGGGACCTACTCACAGTTTTTTGCAAAATTAATTTTATTTCTCTATTGCTAAGTTCAACTTGACCACTAGATTGAAGATGATAGGGTGAAGCAATTCTATGGTTAACATCATATTTAGCAAGCATTTTACGAAAAGCACCATGAACAAAGTGTGAACCACTATGAGACATTAAATATCTAGGGACTCCAAACCTTGGGAAAATGACTTCTTTAAGCATTTTAATGGAAGTGTTATGATCAACACTACTAGTTGGAACCTACTTAGTAATGTAATCAACAGTGACCAAAATATATGTATACCCGTTAGAGGAAGGAAAAGGTCTCATGTTATCAAAACCCCAAACATCAAATGGTTCAACAACAAGTGAATAATGCATAGCCATTTCCTGACGCTTACCAATATTACCTATCCGTTGACATTCATCACAAGATAAAACAAACTTACTGGCATCCTTGAAGAGAGTAGGCCAATAAAAACCAGATTGCAATACCTTGTGAGCAGTTCTATCTCCCGCATGATGTCCTTCATAAGGTTTGGAGTGACATTTCCGTAGGATTTGTTCCTGTTCATGCTCACATACACAACGTCTAATAATACCATCTACTCCTTCTTTATAAATATGTGGGTCATCCAAAAGTAATGTCTTAAATCATAGAAGAATTTTTTCTATTGTTGGTATGTGATACTAGGTGGTATAAATTTAGCAACAATATAATTAGCATAGTCAGCATACCAAGGAGTATTATGAGAACATTTATTGCAGCTAGTTGTTCATATAAGAATTTTTTCTATTGTCGCTATCATCAATAGGTAGTGGGTCATCAATAATATTTTCTAACCTAGACAAGTTATCAGCTATGGGGTTCTCAGCTCCTTTCCTGTCAGTGATATTTAAATCAAATTCTCGTAGCAAGAGAACACACCTAATGAGTCTAGGTTTAGCATCTTTCTTTTCCATAAGATATTTTATAGCAACATGATCAGTGTGAACAATTACTTTGGAATCAACAATGGAAGATCTGAATTTATCACAAGTGAACACAACCGCTAAAAATTCTTTTTCAGTAGTAGCATAATTTCTTTGGGCACCGTCTTGAGTTTTGCTACAATAATGGATAAAATTTAATTTCTTATGAACTCTTTGTCCTAGAACATCACTAAGAGCATTATCACTGGAACCAACATAATTTCAAAAGGCAAGTTCCAATCCGGTGGTCGAACAATAGGTGCAGAAGTTGAGTGATGTAGGGTAGGACCCTAATCGCCCGATCTTTCATGAAAGGAGCGGATCCCGTGAAGAACACGAGGAACACGAGGGGGCAAACGAGGGAAAACACAAGGGGAAACATGAGAGGAAACACTAAACTAACATGAATAAGTCACACATGTGCTAGATCCTCGAGTACATAAGGAAAGATACACGATCCACGGACAACTAAGGACGATACAAGGGTAGCCGGTCTTCTCCGTGAGGAGGTCTTGAGTTCTTCCCTAAAAGGGGTCTTGAATCCGCTTGGGGGATCTTCTCTGGTGGAGGCTCGAATCTCCGAGGAGAAGGTATCCAAGTGGATGAGCAAAGCTCTCACACAAAATATGAGCTAATCCTTTGCTCACCCTAGAAAGTTGGATGAAGTGGAGTTTATATAGTCTAGGGGGAGAAGGGGTACACGGGCCTCGGCCCTTCACTGTGCGCAGACAGGGGAGGCCAGACGTCCGGGCATCGGGCCGGATGTCCAGGCTTTCACGCGACCCCGGATGTCCGGGCTGAGGAGGCTGGATATCCGGGCTGGAGCGGTGGCTTTTTTGCTCTCGGGTTCGGAGGAGTCTGGATTTCCGGGTTGGTGGCCGGATATCCGGGGGCTCGGGAAAGGCCGAATGTCTGGGGCATGTAGCTTCTGGCGGCTGCACGGCTGTGGTGGGAGGAGCTCCAGGGGCCGGACGTCCGGGGTTGCGGCCGGATGTCCGAGGCCTAGGAGGTGTACTTGACCCCTTCTGATGGTTCTCTTCTTCCGTGAACTTGGGGACTTGTACATCTTCATGTGCATTCTCGGGAGGGTCCTCTTTGTACCTAATCATGCACAACAACTCGGACTTAAGTAGTAGCCATGTCTCTTGCATAGAAAATGGAAGTTCAGAGAGGAGTGAGTTCACCTTATCTGCAATAGTCTTGGCTCGGGCTATTGTCATTGGACCAAGTGGTGTCGTTGGAGGTGTAGGTGCATCCATGGGGATGATCATGGGATGCTCCGCATCATCTCCCCTCCCTTGGGGTCCGTCCTCGGATCAAAATCCTCATCACCATGGTAGGGTGAGAGATCTTTGATGTTGAATATGTTGCTCACGGAGTACTTGTCACGTGGGATGTCAATCTTGTAAGAATTGTCGTTCTAGCGTGCAAGCAACTGGAAGGGTCCATCCGCTCATGGTCGAAGCTTGGACTTGCGTTCTTGTGGAAAGTGGTCCTTGCGAAGGTGTAGCCACACGAGATCACCAATATTGAAGATCATGGGGTGCTTGTTGATATTGAGCTTGGTCGCAAGTTGTTGTACTTGGCGCTCGATAGTATGTCGTGTATCTTCACGAACCTTCATGAGATGAGTCACACGAGCACTTGCGTCCAAATTGATGCGCTCTTGGAGTGGTAAAGGGGGAATATCCAATGGTGACAAAGGGTTGAACCCGTAGACGACCTCGAAGTGGGACTTGCCGGTTGTAGGCGAACTCGGCGATAGGTAGGCACTCCTCCCACTCCTTGATGTTCTTCTTGATTAGTACACGAAGTAGAGCGGAGAGTGTGCGGTTGGTAACTTCTGTTTGGCTGTCGGTTTGTGGATGATATGTCGTAGAGAAGAGTAGCTTGATTCCGAGCTTGGCGCATAGGGTCTTCCAAAAGTAGCTAAGGAACCTGATGTCGTGGTCCGAGATGATAGTTTTTGGCACTCCATGTAGACGCAATATTTCCCTACAAAACAAATTAGCAACATGTGAAGCATCATCTATCTTGTTGCAAGGAATAAAATGTGCCATTTTTGAGAAACGATCCACAACGACAAATACGGAATCCTTCCCATTTTGAGTCCTAGGCAAACCAAGTACATAGTCCATGCTAATGTCTTCACATGGTTGATATGGAATTGGTAGGGGCATATAAAGGCCGTGGGATTGAGCTTTGGACTTAGCTTTGCGACATGTAGAGCATCGGTTGGTGAAGCGGTTGACATCGCGAAACATCTTGGGCCAAAAGTAGTTCTTCGAGAGCGTGGCGAACGTCTTGTCTCGTCCAAAATGTCCCATTAAGCCTCCTCCATGATATTCCTGCAAAATCAACAAACGAAGAGAAGACTCGGGGATGCAAAGTTTGTTAGCTCTCATAAGATACCCATCTTTGATGTAATAGCGTTCCCAAAAGTTGTGCCACAAACACTTGGCATATGGAGTAGCAAAAGTAGGATCATGCTCATACAAGTCTTTGATATGCTCAAAACCAATGACATCCAATTCAAGTTGAGTGACAAGCATGCATATGGGAGAAAGGGCATCCGCTACAATGTTTTCCTTACCCTTAATGTACTTGATGACATAAGGAAAAGACACAATAAATTCACTCCACTTAGCATGACGCCTGTTCAACTTGGTTTGGCCTTAAGATACTTGAGAGTCTCATGATCGGTATGAATGATAAACTCATGGGGATGAAAGTAATATTCCCATTCATGCAAGACTCACACTACAGCATAGAGCTCTTTGTCATAGATGGGGTAATTGAGTTGCGCGCCGGAGAGTTTCTCACTAAAGTAAGCTATGGGCACTTCTCTTGCGTTAACACACCTCCTATGCCATTACCACAAGCATCACAATGAATCTCAAAGGGTTTGTCAAAGTTGGGTAAATCAAGCACGGGAGCATGAGTAAGCAAGTTCTTAAGCTCATTGAAAGTGGTATCTTGGGATGGTCCCCAAACAAAAGGCACATTCTTTTGCTCAAAGCATGTAGAGGCGAAGCAATGGTGCTAAAATCCTTCACAAAGCGACGATAGAAACCCGCAAGGCCAAGAAAGCTATGCACTTGTTGCAAATTAGTTGGTTGTGGACAATTCTTAATAGCATTGATCTTGGACTCATCAACATGAACACCCTTAGAGGAAACAACAAAACCCAAGAAAACGAGCTTGTCAACGCCAAAAAGGCATTTCTCCATATAGGCATAGAGATGCTCTTTTCGAAGAGTTTGCAAAACGGTTCTAACATGGGTGACATGCTCTTTGAGAGACTTGCTAAAAACAAGGATTTCATCGAAGTATACCACACCAAATATACCAATGTAAGGGCGAAATACATGATTCATAAGATGCATAAAAGTACCTGGTGCTTCCGAGAGACCCATAGGCATGACTAACCATTCATACAAGGAAAACTTGTTTGTGAAAGTGGTTTTCCATTCATCACCCTCTTGTATGCGGATTTGATAGTAACCACTCTTAAGATCAATTTTGGAAAAGATAGTGGCACCACTAAGTTCATCAAGTATATCGTCAAGGTGTGGAATGGGATACCTATAGCGAACAGTGATAGCATTGCTAGGTCTACAATCGGAGCACATGCGAAAGCTACCGTCTCGTTTTAGCACAAGAATGACCGGGACGGCACAAGGGCTCAAACTTTCACGCACATGTCCATGGTCTATGAGATGCTTTACTTGCCTTTGTATTTCTTTGGTTTCTTCAGGGTTGACGCGGTAGGGAGATTTTTTTGGAAGCGGTGCTACGGGGATGAGGTCGATGCGATGCTCAATGCCTCGTAGTGGAGGTAGTCCCGGAGGTAGCTCGTCGGGGAAAACGTCATGAAATTCCTGCAAAAGAGAAGATACCACTAGAGGAAGAGTGTGAGAAGTGTTAGTTTGTGGTGCATTGTCCTTGCACATGAGGACGTGGTGTAGGACACGAGATGGGTTCACACACACTCCTCTTATCTCACTTTTGGGGGCAAATAGGACTAGGTTCTTCTTTTTTCTCATCGTGGAGGTGTTCGATTTGGGCTTGTTGCGCTCACTCTCTTTTTGGTGGCTCGCTCTCTCACTATGATCTCCATGATGGGTGGCTTTATTATCGGCGACAACTTGGCTTGGATACATGGGACGAAGTACATACTCCTTGCCCTTCTTCTTGAAGATGTAGTGGTTCGTTCGGCCATTGTGGATGACTCCTCTATCAAATTGCCATGGGCGTCCAACGAGAAAATGGCAAACGGTCATTGGAACAACGTCGCACTCCAAGGAGTCTTCATAGGTGCCAATTTTGAAGGAGACTTGTACTCGGTGCTCGACTTGGATAGTGCCGGAGTCGCTAAGCCATTGCACTTTGTATGGATGTGGGTGCTTTGTCTTGGGCAATTGGATCTTGGAGCAAAGTTCTTCACTTGCTAGATTATGAAAACTCCCTCCATCGATGATGACCTTGACGGATCTTCCATTGATGCCGGCCTTGGTGTGGAATATGTGGTATCTTTGGTCTTCTTCCTGGTGATATTTTAGAGTCAGGACCATGGAGACAACAAGGGCAGGACTTGAATCTTCATCGCAAAAGACTTGTTCTTCTTCGTCGTTCACTTGGTGGTGCATGGCGACTTGCTCAAGGGCTTCCATTTCGCCTTCACTCATTGTGTCATAAGTGTCATCATCGTTGAGGATCATGGTTCGCTTGTTGGTGCATTCATAGGACTTGTGGCCTCGGCCTCTGCAAGTGAAACACTTGAAGGAACTCATTTTGACGGTCTCATCGGTTGGAGTTGATGATGATGAAGCTCTCGGCTTGAAGTTGCTTGTAGGAGGAGGATGACTTGGAGTTGACGAAGCTTTCTTGGAACTTGACTTGTCGATGGTGCTAGTAGAAGGCTTGGTAGTCGGTGTTGGAGTCGTTGAAGCTTGGTTGTTGGAGAAGACGTATGACTTGGATGAGAACTTGGCATACTTGAAATCATCTTGCACTTGGCGTTCCGCTTTGGTAGCTTGGTGCACTAGCTTGATGAGGTTCGAGTATGGTTGAAAGTCGGCGATCTTCTTGATGGGATGATTGAGTCCATTCAAGAAATGTGCCATTGTTTGTTCATCATCTTCCATGACATTGGCTCGTATCATGGCAATCTCCATCTCCTTGTAGTACTCTTCAACGCTCTTGGTTCCTTGCTTGAGTAGTTGGAATTTCTTGATGAGGTCGCGGTTGTAGTAGGTAGGCACAAAGTGTGCTCTCATGACATCCTTCATTTGCGCCCAAGTAGTGATGGGTGGTTCACCTCTTGCCTCTCGGCGCTCGATGACTTGTTCCCACCAAATGAGGACATAGTCTTGGAACTCAAGGGATGCCATCCCGATTTTCTTCTCTTCTTCATAGTTGTGCAAAAAGAAAATCTTGTCAACCTTCAATGCCCATGAAAGGTACTCTTCGGGGTCGTTGCATCCGTTGAACTTGGGCACGGTGAACTTGAGTTTGCCGTAGCGTTGCTCTTCATTGTGTTGGGCTCGGGGATGATGATGCCTGTGTTGTTGATGATTGTTCAACTCGTGGTGCTCTTGGCGTGGAGGGTTGTCAACCTCATGTTGCTCTTGTCGTGGATGATCTCCATTGTCTTCATGCTCTTTATGAACTTCTTGTTCTTGACATGCTTGTGGAGGAGCTTGTCGAGCTCGTGGAGGAACTTGAGGGACGTGACGGTGAACGTGAGCTTGATAAATCCTATCGTGAACTTCTTCGTGAAATGCTTCTACATGTTCACGAGCTTGTCGACCTCTGTCGGCTACGGCTCGACTTGAATCGCGTAGAGCTTGTTGCGCCGCAAGTGCTTGAGCGTCACAGAGTTGTAGTTCTTGACGATGTGCCTCGGCATCTTGTGCATTTTGGTGAAGACGCGCTCGCTCTTCCTCTTCATGTTGGCGTTGTCGTTGTCGTTCTCGTGCTAGCACAAAGGCTTCTTGGTTTTGACATCCTCGGTGCTCTTGCGAGTCGGTGTCGCATAGAGGATTGAGGCTTGCTTGATGCTCGTTGCGCGCGGCACGACAAAGAGTGTTCGATGTCGGTGTACTTGAGCTGGAGAGGGTGCAGTTGGATTGGCGACTTTAACGGCTCCTTCTTGAAGTGGAAGAAGAGCGGTTGAGCAACAAAGCACGAATCTCGTGCATTCTTGCATCATTCTCTTGCTTGTGATCGTCGAGCTTGTGGTCGAAGTAGTCCCTTGTATGTTGCTCGGAGAGTCACAAGTCGGTGGCAAGGTTGTCGATGCGTTCACTCATAGCTTGTTGCTCTTGATGCAAAGCACGTTGTGCACCAAAGAGGTGACTCTTGGTGACGAAGGAGTTCATGTCGTCGTCTTTCTCCATGAAGGGTGGGTTGGTAGAAGTACTTGGCCTATGTCCGAAGACAAATGTGAGTGGTAGAAAGAGAAGAAGGAATACCAAATGTACCTTGTCCGAAGTTGAAAGTGGATCGATGATCACTCCAATGTAGGACAAGGAAATAGCACAACCGTTACTAGTTCTTGTCGATTTATCACACCTACACAAGTAAAAGCTTATGGTGGAGCTTGGTTAGGATGGTGGCACAAAATTTGATGCAATTGTAAGTGAGCTTCAATAATGTTGGAAAAGATTCGCAAGATGCAATGTAACAAGTAGACCAAGCATATAAGGTACACGGAAACACACACGCAAAAAGATAAATGGGGTTGGGCAACCAAGGATGAGCCAAAATGTGGAATCCACAAAAATGCTCTTGTTGCACAACACTAGAGAGACGCTAGCACGATTGCACAATAGGTGGATACAAGAACTTGTGCACAACCTACTTAGAAAAAATGCAACTACTTCTATCCCAAGTATGCTCGATGTAAGGTGTTTCTATGATATGATCCAAGATGATCGAGTATGACAATCTTAATGTAGTATGATCCGATGGTTCTTTCTTAAAAGCTCTTTGCTTATCTTTCCCTCTTTGCTTAAAAAGCTTGTTTGGCTCTTTGATGTTTGAGCTCTTTTCTCATGCAATGCTTGACAAACCAAGATAGCAATTGTGTTTGCTATGACAACTTTGTGACACAAGAGATGATACCAATATATGCAACAATGATGTATGTATGCTATGGGAAGTATGATCACTAATGTGCACAAGTCTCATTGCCGGCAATACTCAATGCTAGTCTCGATGGGTAAGCAACGCAAAGCAGTAAGGCTATGATGGCTATCAATGTAATGGCAAGAGTGATATGTCCAATACCAAGATGAGGTTACCGTTCTTGCTTACGGTATGGTGTCAAAATGGTGGCACGAAATCCAAGATGTAGTCGAGGTGGTCGGTGTTGATGACGCGTCCGTGGCGAAGATGAGCGGCGGTGATGTTGATGTCGAACCGTACCTAAATAGCCGAAACACAAGTAGGACAAGGTACCGCAACTCAAATTCTCAAAGCAAAATTGGACCAAAATTGTCAGAGTTGGAGTTGGTAAGCGGTGGTTGTGTATGTGGTATATGGTGGGGCTATGCGGAAGTGGCGGAGGTATGCGGAAGTATATGTGGGCACCAGAACAACATTTGGGGAAAATGGACGGAAAACGGGCGGTGGAGAGGAAGTGGTGCTGCCAAGGGCCGGACGTCCGGGGTCGTGGCCGGATGTTCGGGTCGCCGGATGTCCGGGCTATCGGGCTGGATGTCCGGGCTCTGGATCCGCGGATGGATTCGAAGATCGTCGCGGGGAGAGGTCAAATCCGGGCAAAATCGGAGAAATTTGTGGATGGAAATTGGGGGAAAGTGGATGGAAAGATAGATCTACCCGCAACACACGAAATTCGCCTATCAAATCCAACAAAACTTCATCACACCAACAAATCACAAAAAAAATTGGGGCTATTTTTGGTGGGGATTTTCAAAATTGGGGAAGAACACAACAAAATTAGGCTAGAAAACAAGGGGGAGGCTCCAAAATCGTGATCAACGCGGCTCTGATACCAAGATGATGTAGGGTAGAACCCTAAACGCCTAATCTTTCACGAAAGGAGTGGATCCCACGAAGAACACGAGGGGGCAAACGAGGGAAAACACAAGGGGAAACACGAGGGGGCAAACGAGGGAAAACACAAGAGGAAACACGAGAGGAAACACTAAACCAACATGAATAAGTCACACATGTGCTAGATCCTCGACTACATAAGGAAAGATACACGATCCACGGACAACTAAGGACGATACAAGGTTAGCCGGTCTTCTCCGTGAGGAGGTCTTGAGTTCTTCCCTAAAAGGGGTCTTGAATCCTCTTGGGAGATCTTCTCCGGTGGAGGCTCGAATCTCCGAGGAGAAGGTATCCAGGTGGATGAGCAAAGCTCTCACACAAAATATGAGCTAATCCTTTGCTCACCCTAGAAAGTTGGACGAGCTGGAGTTTATATAGTCTGGGGGGAGAAGGGGTACACGGGCCTCGGCCCTTCACTATGCACAAACAGGGGAGGCCGGATGTCCGGGTGTCGGGCCGGATGTTCGGGCTTTCATGCGACGCCGGATGTCCGGGCTGAGGAGGCCGGATGTCCGGGCTGAGGAGGCCGGATGTCCGGGCTGGAACGGTGGGCTTTGTTGCTCTCAGGTTCGGAGGAGTCCAGATTTCCGGGCTAGTGGCCGGATATCCGGGGGCTCGGGAAAGGCCGGATGTCCGGGGCCTGTAGCTTCTGGAGGCTGCGCGGCTATGGTGGGAGGAGCTCCACGGGCCGGACGTCCGGGGTCGCGGCCGGATGTCCGTGGCCTGGGAGGTGTACTTGACTCCTTCTGATGGTTCTCTTCATCTGTGAACTTGGGGACTTGTACGTCTTCATGTGCATTCTCGGGAGGTTCCTGTTTGTACCTAATCATGCACAACAACTCGGAATTAGGTAGTAGCCATGTCTCATGCATAGAAAATGGAAGTTCGGAGAGGAGTGAGTTCACCTTATCTTAGATAGCCTTGGCTCGGGCTCTTGTCATTGGTCCAAGTGGTATCGTTGGAGGTGTAGGTGCGTCCATGGGGATGATCATGGGATGCTCCGCATCATTAAGGCTTTCTTAACTGTTTCAAAGGCTTCTACACAATCATCATGAAAAAAAATGGAACATCCTTTTGTAAAACATTTGTAAGAGGCCTAGAAATTTTAGAGAAGTCCTTAATAAACCTCCTACAGAAACCAACATGACCAAGGAAACTACGAATACCTTTAATATCTTTAGGACATGGCATTTTCTCAATTGTATCAACTTTAGGTTTATCCACATCAATACCCCGTTCAGAAATCCTATGCCCCAAGACAATACATTCATTAACCATAAAGTGGCACTTCTCCCAATTCAAGGCAGGATTAGTTTGGTCACATCTCTGTAAAACAAATGGATCATCAAAACAAGTTCCGTAGACGGAAAAATCATCCATGAAAACCTCAACAATCTTTTCACAAAAATCAGAGAATATAGCAGTCATATATCTTTGAAAGGTAGCAGGTGCATTACATAAACCGAAAGGCATACATCTCTAAGCATAAGTTCCAAAAGAACAAGTAAAAGTGGTTTCTCTTGATCCTGTTGTGAAACAAGTACTTGAGAAAATCCATAATATCCATCGAGGAAACAAAAGTGTGTTTGCTTAGATAATCTTTCTAGCATTTGATCAATAAAAGGCAGAGGGTAATGATCTTTTCTAGTAGCTTTATTTAATTTTCTAAAATCAGTTACCATTCTATAGCTAGTAACAACTCTTTGTGGAATATGTTCATTTTTATCATTAGGAACAACAGTAATACCTCCCTTCTTAGGGACACAATGAACGGGATTTACCCACCTACTATCAGCTATGGGATAGATTATACCTACTTTAGAAGTTTAAGTATTTCAATTCTTACCACTTCTTTCATCTTAGGATTCAACCATCATTGGTGATCAACAACGGGTTTATCATCTGGCTCTTAATCTTGTGCTAATAGAGAGTGATAGTAATGCCCTTAAGATCATCAAGAGTATATCCAATAGCAGTTTGGTGCTTCTTAGGAATTTTTAATAATCTTTCTTCTTGATGTTCTGAAAGGTTAGCACTAATAATAATAGGGTATATCTTTTTCTCATCAAGATAAGCATACTTCAATGTGTCTGGCAATTGTTTTATTCAAACACATGATCACCTTTAGGTGGAGGAGGACCTCCTAGAGTTTCAATAAGCAACTTGTGTTTAAGTAGAGGTTGTTGTTCAAAGAAAATTTTATCTACTTCATTTCTTTCATGCAAGTGCATATCATTTTAATGTCCTAGCAAATATTGTTCTAGTGGATCAGTAGGAGGCATAGCAATAGAAGAAAGACCAATTATTTCATCCTTACTAGGTAATTCTTTCTTATGAGGTTGTCTACTAAACTTAGAGAAATTAAACTCATGTGACTCATCACCAAAGCTAACATTGACAGTTTGTTACTGAAAGTGCAACTATCCCCAGGTGGTTTTGGTAATTCATAACAACATATAGCTCATTGAGCTAATGCTATTCCAAGATGATTATTTTAGGAAAGCTCAATGATTGGCATGGCATGGATGTGAAAGTGGAACCCTCAAAATGCTAAGGACAAAGGATTGGCTCAAGCTCAAAAGCTCAAGACTCTTCATTTTATATTTTAGTGATCCAAGATCACATTGAGTCTTTAGGAAAAGCCAATACTATTAAGGAGGGATGAGGTGTTGCTTAATGAGCCTCTTGCTTCATGTGCTTAGTGATATGCTCCAAAACCCTCAACTACTTTCCCATATCCACATATGACCTAAACCCTAAGCCAAACTCAGTCCTACCGATTCTTCCTATCCGGCGCCACCGAGTTTCACTTGTCATTAGCCACTGCCAAACCCTAGCAATTCGGTCCTACTGATAAGGATCTCGGTCTCACCGAGATGGGGTTGCAAACTCTCTGTTTCCCTTTCGTAACTTTTTGGTCTTATCAAAAGAGCGAATCGGTCCCACCGAGATGGCAATGTAAACTAAGTGTTTCCCCTTTGTAACTTTTCGGTCTCACCGAGTTCCACTCTGTCTCACCGAAAGAGCAAATCGGTCCCACCGAGTTTTCCTGACCAACTCTCTGGTTAGCTAATTACCAAATTCGGTCTCACCGAGTTTGTGTAATCGGTCTCACCGAGATTACGTTATGCCCAAACCCTAACCATATCGGTCCTACCGAGTTGCATATCAGTCCCACTGAAAATCACTAACGGTCACTAGGTTTACATTTTCGGTCCGACCGAGTTTATTGATTCGGTCCCACCAAGATTGGGAAACTGTGTAACAGTTGGATTTTGTGTGGAGGCTATATATACCCCTCCACCTCCTTCTCATTCGATGAGAGAGCCATCAGAACACACACACCATTCCAACTCATATGTTCTGAGAGAGAACCACCTACTCATGTGTTGAGACCAAGACATTCCATTCCTACCATATGAATCTTGATCTCTAGCCTTCCCAAGTTGCTTTCCACTCAAATCTTCTTTCCACCAAATCCAAATCCTATGAGAGAGAGTTGAGTGTTGGGGAAACTATCATTTGAAGCACAAGAGCAAGGAGTTCATTACCTACACACCATTTGTTACTTCTTGGAGAGTGGTGTCTCCTAGATTGGCTAGGTGTCACTTGGGAGCCTCCGACAAGATTGTGGAGTTGAACCAAGGAGTTTGTAAGGGCAAGGAGATCGCCTACTTCGTGAAGATCTACCGCTAGTGAGGCAAGTCCTTTCGGGCGATGGCCATGGTAGGATAGACAAGGTTGCTTCTTCGTGGACCCTTTGTGGGTGGTTGCTTCTTCGTGGACCCTTCGTGGGTGGAGCCCTGTGTGGACTCGCGCAACCGTTGCCCTTGGGTGGAGCCCTTTGTGGACTCGCGCAACCGTTACCCTTCGTGGGTTGAAGTCTCCATCAACGTGGATGTAGGATAGCACCACCTATCCGAACCACGGGAAAAACATCCGTGTCTCCAATAGCGTTTGAATTCTCCAAACCCTTCCCTTTACATTCTTGCAAGTTGCATGCTTTACTTTCCGCTGCCAATATACTCTTTGCATGCTTGCTTGAATTGTGTGATGATTGCTTGACTTGTCCTAAAATAGCTAAAATCTGCCAAGAACTAAAATTGGGAAAAGGTTAAGTTTTTATTTGGTCAAGTAGTCTAATCACCCCCCCTCTAGACATACTTCGATCCTACAAGTGGTATCAGAGCCTTGGTCTCCATTTGCTTGATCTCCATAGCTTTTGGTGGTCATAGCCTTGGTTTCACAACCTAGGAGAGTATGGTGTCTAGCGAGGGAAATTATCACCATAGAGGTCCTTACTTTGATGGTACTAATTTTGCTAGTTGGAAGCATAAAATGAAAATGCATATTCTTGGACATAACCCCGCTGTTTGGGCTATTGTGTGTGTTGGTTTGCAAGGTGACTTCTTTGACGGGAGAGAACCAAACCGTGAAGCTACCGCGGATGAGTTGAAGATGTTGCAATACAATGCTCAAGCTTGTGATATTCTCTTCAACGGATTGTGCCCCGAAGAATTCAACAAAATCAGCCGCCTTGACAATGCAAAGGAAATTTGGGACACTTTGATTGATATGCACGAAGGTACCGACTCCGTCAAGGAATCCAAGTTGGATGTGCTTCAAAGCCAACTTGACAAGTTCAAGATGAAGGATGGTGAAGGTGTCGCTGAAATGTACTCTAGGCTTGCTCTCATCACAAATGAGATTGCCGGCTTAGGAAGTGAAGAGATGACCGATAGATTCATCATCAAGAAGATCCTAAGAGCCTTGAATGGAAAATATGATACCGTGTGCACATTGATCCGAATGATGCCCAATTACAAAGATCTCAAGCCAACGGAGGTGATTGGAAGAATTGTTGCTCATGAGATGTCACTTAAGGATAAAGAGGAACTTCAGAACAAATCAAGTGGTGCCTATAAAGCCTCATGTGAAGCCCCTACATCATCAAGTGAGAAACAAGACTTCAATGAAGAATTGAGCTTAATGGTGAAGAACTTCAACAAGTTCTACAAGAGTAGAAGCAAAGATAGAAGCTCCAAGTCAAGGTCCTACAATGGCAAAAGATCTTCTAGTAGAGAGCGAAACTGTTACAATTGTGGAAGACCCGGACACTATTCCAATGAGTGTACGGCTCCCTACAAGAGAAGAGAAGATTATCCAAAAAGGAGAAGCAAAGGATCACCACCAAGAGAGAGAAGGAGTAAAGATGATCGTTATGAACGAAGATACTCACGGAGAAGCAAGGATTCGGAAAGGAAGGAAAAATCATCAAGGAGCTACACAAGACGAAGACATCAAGCTCATGTTGGTGAATGGGTATCCGGCTCCGACTCCGACAACCACTCCGAGAGAAGTTATTACTCCAACTCCGAAGATACTCAAGATGAAGGTGTTGCCGGTCTAGCACTTGTGTCAACCAACTCCTACGACATATTTGACTCACCAAATGAAGGAATTGGAAGATGCTTCATGGCCAAAGGTCCTAAGGTAACACACCCCGAGTATGTTGATTTCAATAGTGATGAAGATGACTTGTTAGGTGATGATTTGCTTGGTGACAACTCTAGTGATGAATACTTTGATGAAAGACCAATTAATCATGCTAATCAAGATAAAACGAATGACAATGATAAGGAGAAGATTGAGGCTCTAACTAAAGAACTAAAAACTCTTAAGTTAGCTCATGACACTATCTTCGAAGATCATCGAGAACTTTTAAGAGCTCATGAGAAACTACGCTTTGAAAAGCTCAATCTTGAGCAAGAGCATGAGTTCTTAAAGGCAATCAATGATGATCTCCGCAAGAAAAGTTCTTCTTACATTGCCAAGCGTTTACTCTTATCCACTTACATGCCTCAAGTCAAGTCTAACAAGAAAGATTCTTCCTCTAGTAGTAACAATGATCATGCTAAATCCAATATTGTTGCTTATAGTAGTTCTCTTGATTCCACTAATGATTCTCTTAGCCAAGTTACACTTGAGAAAGAAAATAGCTTATTGAAGGGAATTATAGAGAAAGGAGTGTACAAAAGCCTTGCCGGGAGTAAGCAATTCGAGGAAATTGTGCGCAAGCAAGGAATGCACCGGAAGAATCAAGGTATTGGTTTTGAATGAAAGTTCAATGCCAATGGAGTTGAGTGGGAAGAAGATCAATACCCCAAGACAAAGTTTGTCCCTCAACAAGAGAAGTATGCTTCTTTCAAGGGGACACAAGCTCAAGATGATCTTCCACCACAAGACTACGAGCAAAAAGGCAAGGACAAGCTTCAAGAGGAAATTGATGCATCTGAAGAAGCTCCTAAGACCTTAGTCAAGTGGATTCCCAAGACTACTTCAAGTTCCACTTCATCAAGTACGACTACAACTCCAAGGATTCCCATCAAGATGATGTGGATCCAAAAGAAGAAGAACTAGAGAGTTCTTGAGGGTGACTCCGCCAACATACTTCACTCTTATCATTTTGGCAAGAACAAGTGCAATCACCTTCCACATCTTGCACTAGTTCAAGGAGTCACAAACCCTCTTGCTGGTAAGACAAGGGACAAGGTAACCTAAAAGTTTTCATGGACATCATCTTTTGTGTGCATCACTCTATGTCTATGGATATCCTTGTTTGTTCCTTGTGGGACTAACCCATGTAGGTATTGAAAGTGCAATTCACTCTAATGGATAGCTCCAAGAGATCTACATCAACATTGAGCATCCACATCTTCAATATCTACATGAAGTCATCATCGACAAAACCCAAGGTTAGTTCATCCCTCTTAGGGGGGATATCACATCTAGGGGGAGCTTTACTCTAAGACTTGAGCTAAAGCAACTCTAAAGATGTGAACACAACAATGCTTTATGAAAAAGTGGTAACCCCACTTGAGCTTAAACGATGAGTATGATCTATGATCAAGTGTTCTCACTTGACTCCTAAGTCAATATACTCATATATAGATGACCTAGTCATCGCAAATTGCTTGATAGATGCTAGAATTGGTTGTGCATGCCTTGCCACATATTTCATTTGCCATCTTATTGTGTGAGCATGCTGGTTGCATAATTTACTCATTCGAGGACATCCACTTGTTGTTTTGATTGTTTGGTTTTATCTTCTTTTGCCAAGTGGATGGACAAGAATGCCTAAGAACCTCCTCTAGCTATCTATGCTTTTCTCGTCTCAAACTCTATTCATGCTGCATCACAAAATTTGATCAAGTCAGATTTGAACCACTCTGTGTGAGGAGCGCTCGGAGTCCCCGATTCATCATAGACTTAAACTTCCAAAACCTCTTTATGATTCTCGGTCTGACCGATACTCCACTTTCGGTCCTACCGAGATCATTAAGTTGATCTAGGTTTTCGATCTCGGTGCAACCGATTTGAACCTTTCGGTCACACTGAGTTTCAGTAACTGCACGCAGTTATGAATCTCGGTGCCACCGAGTTGTTCCACTCGGTCACACCGACAGGGTCGGGCTATATATAGTCACGGGCAAAACTTGGAAATTTCTCCGAACCCCTTCGCCCGCGCGATAGCCTGCTCTGCCCTCGAGGTCTCCGGATCATCTTCTCGCCGCCAGCAGCCTCCAGTCGCTGGTCTCCATTGCCGTGAACGGGAATTCTGCCCCGCCATTGCCGCCGTAGCAAGTCCCCGCTGAACTAGGGTATGGACTTGATCTTTGTGCTATTCCTCAATCTGATTCCTAGCACATTGTGATCATATTGTTTCTAGCCACGTTTGATAAACTTCTATCCAGTCAAAACGCTCATAGATTAGGTTTGATTCAAAAATTCTAGGTTTAGGTTTCCGCCGAAACTATCTCGGACCCACCGAGTTGAAAAACTCGGTCCCACCGATTTGGCTTATGCCATTGCACAAGTGAGACTCGGTCTGACCGAGAATTACTTATCGGTGTGACCGATTTTTGAACTCAGTGAAACCCTAGCAGTCTCGGTGCCACCGAACTGTGACTCGGTCCTACCGAGTTCACTAGTTTAGGTTCCAAAACTGCTTCGGTATCACCGAGTTTGAAAATCGGTAGATCCGAGATGATTTCAGTGGGAAACTAAAACAAAGTTTTTGGATCATTCTTTTTGCAAAAATCTCTGCATTTTGTGATGCTCATCCACTCTATCTCCTCTATAATCTATTCACAGGGTCAGCAGTCAGTTTGCAGCATGTCAGACCAGAATGATAGCCAGAATCTGTCAGAGCAGCAAGTGGTGATGAGTGAGGGCACTAGTCCCTCCAGTTCATCTGATGAAGGCAGCAGGAGCACTCCTAGCAATTTGCCAAAGGCTTCCACGAGACAAAGGAAGAAGAAAACTTCAGACTCTGAAGATGATGACTATGTGGCACAGGAAGAGGCCACTTCCAAGAGAATTGAGCCAGCTCAAGGCACTAAGCCAGGTCTGAAAATCAAAAGGCCAGTAGGCAGGCAGCCCATGTCAAAGGCAAGAGCCTCAACTGAGAAGCCCACTCCCCAAGAGCCAGTTGCAGCTGAGGGCAAGAAAAGGAAGGAGAGGGTGAAGAAGACTGTGGCTAGGGTGCTTGGCAAAGCTTCCATCATGGAAGAGGAAGAAGAAGAAGAGGCAGCTGCACCAGCGCCCAAGGCACCCAAGCTAATGGGAGATGCCATAAAATCAGGGGGAGCTGCTTCCAAGGCCAAGCCAGCTCCAAAGCCAAAGCCTAAGAGAAATACAAGGAGCATTCCTGCAGCTGAGAAGAACAAGGCCCCAGTGCCTGAGACTGTTGCTGAGGATGAGGAGGAGAATGTCCTGAGAAAGCTAAAGCCTAAGATCCCAGACCACAACGATGCTCATCCTGTGGCTGAAGACATGAAGCTCAGGAGAGATTCAGGGCTGAGGAAATGGAGAGAAGCGGACCCATATGCTTCAAGGAGAAGGACTGCCGTGGACTACAGGTTTCACACCAAGGAGCAGCAGGATTTTTATGAGACTGTGCTGCTAGATAAGAAGCCCATTGTATGTGATATGCGATGGGTCGACTGGGAATATATCAAGTCGAAGGAGGAACACTACCCAGGAGTATATGATAGCTTTCATGCTTGTGGAGTAGCTGACTTTGTTGGGCAGAAGCTCACAAAGTGGAACGAGGAGCTTATCATGCAATTCTACTCCACAGCACACTTTTATCCAGATGGGAGGATCACATGGATGTCTGAGGGTACAAGGTACCAATCCACAGTTGCTAAGTGGGCACAGATCATTAATGCCCCAGAGGAGCAAGATGATGACTTGGATATCTATGCCAAGAAGAAGATGGACCACAACTCGATGTCAAATATGTACAAGGAGATCCCAAATGAAGCACTTGATACCTTCAAGTTTGGATCAGTACATTACCTTCTGTCAGGGCTCCCGACTATCAATTGGATCTTGAGGCACACCTTATTGCCCAAGTCAGGTGATCACAAGATGATCAGAGGCCATGCTATCAACTTACTACATGTGTTTGATGTGCCTCAGAAGTTCAAGGTGATGAGCCTCATAGTGGAAACAATTAAGAGGACTGCAGCAGATCAGAAGAGGAGCTGCGGATATGCCCCTCAGATTCAGGAGCTCATCAACTCCAAGATGGGCACGGGCGTATATTTGTTGGATAAGGAACACCTGCCCATCCGTCCAGATTTCGAAGATAATCAAGTTGTTATGACTGAGAATGAACCATCATCTGCCCAGGCACAAGCTCAGAAGGAGAAGGCGAAGAAGGAGAAAGCTGCCAGGATGCCTACTCAAGCGGAGGCATCTGATTACTTCCTGAAAACCAAACAAGAGCAGCTTGGTTACCTGATTGCGTCCACCCTGCGGATTGAGCAGAGTATAGCCACCCTGACTCGGAACCAGGCGAGTTTAGAGAGGATCATGGAACAGAGGTTCTATGACTTGGACATCAAGGTGACAGAGATACAGACTGTCGTGGAGTAGCTCCAGGAGGACATGAATGAGAGGAGAGGCAGGACCACGACTGATGATTTTGCGAGGGTGCCACGAGGTCCGAGGTCGTCTGCACTGCCAGTTGCTGACACCAGAGCTACAACATCTGCACCAGCCACAGCCTCAGTTCCACCAGCTCCAGCATCCACTTCAGCCTTGACTCCGACCACGTCTACCGAAGGCTTCGTCGTTGGAGTGCTCCGGACTCCACCACCACCTGAAGATCAAGCCTGAGCGTCGATCTAGTGCTATGCATTTTCTAGGAACTTTTTGGTAACTTGTTGCCAAAGGGGGAGAAGATGTATAGATCATAGGCTTCGAGAGAGAGTGTGTTGCTTTTCTCTCTTGCTTTATTTGGTGGTTTTTCGAACTTATCTGCTTTTGAGTGCTTGATACTACGTCATTATTTGTGAGACATTGATGATCATGTGTTTGATCATAAGCTACACTTAATGTTTGCTTATTGCTATTATCCTATCTATCTTGTGTGATCATTCATTATTCTTGGTGATGAGTGCATGTATTTCATTCTTATCATTTTGAGCGCTCCACCAAGATGTATGTGACATGGAAGAGTAACCCTTGACTCTAACTCTTTGTGCATTTGCAGTCCAAAGCAAATTTTAAATATGCACAAATTTAGGGGGAGCTCTTACTTATCACATACTTCTCAAAGCGACGATATATTTCATGCTTATTATCATTTGTCGAAGCTTTCATCTATATGTTTAGGGGGAGCTCTTACTTATCACATACTTCTCAAAGCGACAATATATTTCATGCTTATTATCATTTGTCGAAGCTTTGATCTATATGTTGTCATCAATTACCAAAAAGGGGGAGATTGAAAGTGCAACTATCCCTAGGTGGTTTTGGTAATTCATAACAACATATAGCTCATTGAGCTAATGCTATTCCAAGATGATTATTTTAGGAAAGCTCAATGATTGGCATGGCATGGATGTGAAAGTGGAACCCTCAAAATGCTAAGGACAAAGGATTGGCTCAAGCTCAAAAGCTCAAGACTCTTCATTTTATATTTTAGTGATCCAAGATCACATTGAGTCTTTAGGAAAAGCCAATACTATTAAGGAGGGATGAGGTGTTGCTTAATGAGCCTCTTGCTTCATGTGCTTAGTGATATGCTCCAAAACCCTCAACTACTTTCCCATATCCACATATGACCTAAACCCTAAGCCAAACTCGGTCCTACCATTCTTCCTATCCGGCGCCACCGAGTTTCACTTGTCATTAGCCACTGCTAAACCCTAGCAATTCGGTCCTACCGATAAGGATCTCGGTCTCACCGAGATGGGGTTGCAAACTCTCTGTTTCCCTTTTGTAACTTTTCGGTCTTACCGAAAGAGCGAATCGGTCCCACCGAGATTGCAATGTAAACTCAGTGTTTCCCCTTTGTAACTTTTCGGTCTCACCGAGTTCCACTCGGTCTCACCGAAAGAGCAAATCGGTCCCACCGAGTTTGCCTGACCAACTCTCTGGTTAGCTAATTACCAAATTCGGTCTCACCGAGTTTGTTTAATCGGTCTCACCGAGATTACGTTATGCCCAAACCCTAACCATATCGGTCCTACCGAGTTGCATATCAGTCCCACCGAAAATCACTAACGGTCACTAGGTTTACATTTTCGGTCCGGCCGAGTTTATTGATTCGGTCCCACCGAGATTGGGAAACTGTGTAACGGTTGGATTTTGTGTGGAGGCTATATATACCCCTCCACCTCCTTCTCATTCGATGAGAGAGCCATCAGAACACACACACCATTCCAACTCATATGTTGTGAGAGAGAACCACCTACTCATGTGTTGAGACCAAGACATTCCATTCCTACCATATGAATCTTGATCTCTAGCCTTCCCAAGTTGCTTTCCACTCAAATCTTCTTTCCACCAAATCCAAATCCTATGAGAGAGAGTTGAGTGTTGGGGAGACTATCATTTGAAGCACAAGAGCAAGGAGTTCATTACCTACACACCATTTGTTACTTCTTGGAGAGTGGTGTCTCCTAGATTGGCTAGGTGTCACTTGGGAGCCTCCGACAAGATTGTGGAGTTGAACCAAGGAGTTTGTAAGGGCAAGGAGATCGCCTACTTCGTGAAGATCTACCGCTAGTGAGGCAAGTCCTTCATGGGCGATGGCCATGGTGGGATAGACAAGGTTGCTTCTTCGTGGACCCTTTGTGGGTAGTTGCTTCTTCATGGACCCTTCGTGGGTGGAGCCTGTGTGGACTCGCGCAACCGTTACCCTTCGTGGGTTGAAGTCTCCATCAACGTGGATGTAGGATAGCACCACCTATCCGAACCACGGGAAAAACATCCGTGTCTCCAATAGCGTTTGAATTCTCCAAACCCTTCCCTTTACATTCTTGCAAGTTGCATGCTTTACTTTCCGCTACCAATATACTCTTTGCATGCTTGCTTGAATTGTGTGATGATTGCTTGACTTGTGCTAAAATAGCTAAAATCTGCCAAGAACTAAAATTGGGAAAAGGTTAAGTTTTTATTTGGTCAAGTAGTCTAATCACCCCCCTCTAGACATACTTCGATCCTACAGTTACGACAATCTATAGTAGCACTGATAGTGTTAAAAGGTCTACCAAAGATACTGGAACAAAAGTCATCTTGTGGGGAACCAAGAACTAGAAAATCAGTAGGATATTTTATTTTCCCACACAAGACTTCAACATCTCTAACAATCCCAAATGGTGTGATGGTGTCTCTATTAGCAAGTTTAATAGTAACATCTATGTCTTCTATTTCAGCGGGTCCTATGCCATTCATAATTTCTTGGTATAAGGTAAAAGGAATATTACTCGCACTATCACATAAACCATGATAAAAATGATATCCTATTTTAACTAAGACAACATGAATGCCAAGGTCTATGTTTATCTTTTTCATCAGGTTTGGTGATTCTAGCAGCTTCATCACAGAAATAAATAACTTGCCCATCAATATTTTCTACCAAGAGATCATTAACCATAGCAACACTAGGTTCTACTTTAATTTTCTCAGAGGGTTTAGGTTCTTTAATATAACTTCTGCAAACCACAATTGATACCTTAGAATGTTCCTTTATCCTAACAGGGAAAGGTGGTTTTTCAATATAAGCAGTGGGCACAACTGGATCAACATTGTAAATAATACTTTCATCTCTAGCTTTAACCGGTTCTTTAATTTCTACTTTAATAGGGGCATGATATTTAAACCACTTATCCTTAGGGAGATCAACATGAGTAGCAAATGATTCACAAAACGAGGGTGGGTCTATTATGATAACACCCCTTAAGAGTCTTATTCTGCTAACACCAAGTCTTATTCTGATAACACCTGTGTACTCCGATGACCACCGGCCTGCCCCATTACCCACCACTCCCCTCGAGCCCGAGGGCCACAAACTCCCTCCCCTTCCGCATCGGTGCCCCGCACCACCACCACCTACCCCAAGCCCGGCAGCCCACCACCACTCCCACAGCCGGCGGCCACCGCGGCACCCCATCCCACCACCACCAGAACCCCGCCCCTCTCCCACCCCACCACACGCACCACCAACCTCCCCTGCTCTTCCTTCTAATCCCACGCACCACGGCCCCACAGAGCCATGCTCCGCCGCCTAGCTAGCTACCTCCGGCGGCCAACCACTGGAACCGCGGCGGCCTGGATCCGGCCTCGCCTCCTCCACATGAGCCACCTCTCCCCACATGCCTCCACCACCTTCCTCCTAGCCCCACGCCTTCCTCCACATCTGGTGGCCAAATTAGCACCAGATCCTGCCGACACCGACGTAGATGGCCGCCTCCAACCACCATGGCCCGGATCCATGGCTCTCTCCACCGTTCTTTGACTCTCACCGACGTCCATCGGGATCGACCTTCCCATGTGGATTCGTCATCTCCATGCCTCGTCGCGAGCCTTTGTCCATGCAGCTCACGACCGCATCTGTGTAGTGCGGAGCATGCGCGTGTGCAGTCCGCGGCTCTTGGGCGGTTGCTCCCAAGCCGAAGCTCCCCAAAAGCCGGCGACAGGGACTTTCTACCTCTGCCCCCTGTTACTTGTCATTCCAGGGCGATGAAGGTGGGTGGATGGATTTAGTTCTTTTGATTTATAGCACTGCTACTCCCTATTCTTCTTCTTTCCATATTCTCTGAAATATTTTTTGGTTGTTGTTGATGTTTAGCATGGAGGATTAGCTCAGGTTTACAACTGCAGTGCGTGGCATGCATCTCCTGCGGTTCAGCTCGTGGGTGTGCACTCCAGCGATGCAATTTGTGGGTTCTCAACTGATAGCAGTGCGATTTGGCTTTATAGGGCAGGGCATAATTGATAGACGGGGGATTATGGTTGATGTTGATACAGTGCAAAACGCCTCTTCATGCAGTTCTTTGGCTCCGGAGCGAGCAGTCGAGAGGACACCGGCATGCAGCCCCCCATCCCCCATACTTGTCCACTGAACCTGTAGAAGCCCATCTTGTTGTAGTGTATATGAGCATATGGCTTGCAAGTGTTCACTTCTGTTTTTCTGTTGCAAGGATCAGTTCACCTCTTCGGTGGAAAAAAGAAGGAAATTAAAACCCCACTCGCTGACGAGACAACAACCCATGAGCATCATGCGCGTGCAGTCCCTTTTGGGTATGTTTGCAATGCGGTGTGTGTATGGGTGCAGTCCACCCCATTGGGCATCAATGTATTTTTTGAGAAAAAGAAATGTTTGTTGTCACATGTGGTGGTTTCACTTATTTTTTGGATATGCTTGCAATGCGGTGTGTGTACACATGCAGTGCGGTTCGCTTTTGATGTCTGAAAAAAATGCATTTAAAAAATCAATACAGTGCACTGGTCCACTTAAGCCTATGAAAAAGTTAGAACAAAGACAAAAAAGACAACAAAAACACATACGGTTCACTTACAGTAGTGTTGCGGTTTACTTCCGTACTATTGCGGTTCAATCACCCCAAAAAAATTTGAAGTGCGGAAAAATGTTACGGAAAACAATAAAAAAGGTAATGTGGTCCACTTGTCGATAGTTTTGCAGTTTACTTACGCCCGATGTGAATCACGATCCACTTTCTTGTCCGGGAAATTTAGGTCTGACAAAAACGAATCATGCAGTTCTCTTGCCCGTCTGATGCAGTGCGGTTTTCAGTCTAAAACAGTGCGGCCGGACCTATGATGTTGTTCATCTCGTAAGTGTAAAGAAAAAAATGTTACCGAAACGATAAAAAAGTAATGAGGTTCACTTCTTGATAGTGTTGTGGTTCATTTACACCCGATGTGAAGTGCACTCTACTTTCTCGTCCTTGAAAAAATTACGTTTGAATAAAAAGAAACCATGCAGTTCTCTTACCGTCTGATGCAGTGTGGCATTTCCTCCGATGCAGTGCGGTTTTCAGTCGGATGAAGTACCTGTGACGATTTAGGTGTCGTGAAAAACAGAGTGTCCGCATTTCTGTAAATTTGAAATTCCTCTTAAACCGTAAAGAATTACAGAGAGTGTTCTACATGAAAAAGTTGCGCCTCGTCGATATCTTTCCAACGGCGTATCGTTTGAATCATTTCGATCAGCGGTTTGTAAAAATTTCATGAAAAACGGCCGCTGCCACTCGTCGTCCGCCGCACAATTTTCAAAATTAACTTAAAACCATAAGGAATCTCAAAAACATTTCAACATATGAAATTTGCGCCTCGTCCATAGATTTTCAACGGTATATTACACGCCTTGTTTCGACAAACGGTTAAAAAACTGGAGCAAAAATAGTACCAAAAATTTGAATTTTTTTGAAAAACAGAATTCCGCGATTTAGTAAATTCGAAACTGCTCTTGAACCATAACGAATTAGAGAAAACAATAGCTATGAAAAAGATGCGCCTCGACGATATCTATCCAACGGTGTATCGTTTGTCTCATTCCGATGAGCGGTTTAGAAAAAAAACGAGAAAACACTTGCTGCCAATCTTTGTGGGCCGCACCGTTTTTGAAACTGCTCTTAAACCGCGGGGAATCTCGAAAAGTGTTCAACATGGCGAAGTTGCGCATAATCCGTAGCTTTCCAACGATATATTACACGCCTCGTTCCAATAAATGGTTAAAAAATTAGAGCAAAAACAGTACCGAAAAAACACTACGCACAGTTTTTTCTGACACGAAGTTCACTAGTCTCTGTAAGGCAGTGCTCTTGCTAAAGAAAGTGCAGTGCCCTCGCTTTGAGCATGCAGTGCGGAAGTGTTATCAGAATAACTATTCTGATAATATTATCAGAATAGACGGGCTGTATATATATATATATATATATATATATATATATATATATATATATATATATATATATATATATATAAAATTCCGATCACGATGAACTAGATGGATAGGATAATTTTTTGGGTTCAATTCCAATTTCAATCGATTCCAGTTCCCAGATCCAATATCATCACATAGCCTATACAATGTCAATGCTTTTCCCTTCAAAGATAAAGGGAAAAACTTATTTTTAACTTCATCTCCGGGCAAACCTGCAAGCTTAAGTAATCCACAAATTTCATCCACATGTATCAAGTGCATATCAGGACGTTCTGTTCCATCTCCTGCATAAGGATTAGCTAGCAGTTGTTCTATCATACCCGAAGGAATTTCATAACCAATATTTTAAGTAGGTGCAGTAGGTTGAGGGGCAACTCTTTGTGTTTCCAGTCGAGGTGAAGATACCCCGAACAAACCCCTCAAAGGATGGTTTTCCATAGTAACAAGTGACAATAAATTTCAGCACATAGTATAAAATTTTCCTTACCAAGAGTGCTTCACTCCGTGGCAACAGCGCCAGAAAAGAGTCTTGATGACCCACAAGTATAAGGGATCAATTGTAGTCCTTTTGATAAGTAAGAGTGTCGAACCCAACGAGGAGCAGAAGGAAATAACAAGTGGTTTCCAGCAAGGTATTTTTTTCAAGCACTGAAATAGTCGGTAACAGGTAGTTTGATAGCAAAGATAATTTGTAACGGACAAGTAATGGTAACAGTAAATAAAGCGCATCAAGGTAGCCCAATCCTTTTGAGGAAATGGATAGGCCAAAACGAACTCTTATAATAAGCAAAGCGTTCTTGAGGGCACACGGGAATTTCATCTAGTCACTTTGATCATGTTGGTTTGATTCACGTTCGCTACTTTGATAATTTGATATCTGACTAGACCGGTGCTTGGGTGCTGTTCTTACTTGAACAAACCTCCCACTTATGATTAACCCCATCATAAGCATCCGCAACTATGAGAAAAGTATTAAGGTAAAATCTAACCATAGCATTAAACATTTGGATCCAAATCTGTCCGTTACGAAGTAGCGCACAAACTAGGGTTTAAACTTATGTCACTCTAGCAACCCATCATCTATTAACTACTCCACAATGCTTTCCCTTAGGCGCAAAGATGGTGAAGCGCCATGTAGTCGACTTTCACAAGACACTACTAAGGGAATCACAACATACATATCATCAATATCTCGAACACATATCAAGTTCACATGATTACTTGCAACTTCACTTCTCCCGTGACCTCAAGAACAAAAGCAACTGCTCACAAATGATAATCATGCTTAAGATTAGAGGGGTATTAAATAGCACAATGGATCTAAACATATAATCTTCCACCAAATATACC
Source organism: Triticum dicoccoides (assembly GCF_002162155.2). Lineage (NCBI taxonomy): Eukaryota > Viridiplantae > Streptophyta > Magnoliopsida > Poales > Poaceae > Triticum > Triticum dicoccoides. The sequence goes on from NC_041390.1 coordinate 279,238,909, forward strand.
ATATAGTAATCAACTACAAGATGTAATCAACACTACTAGTCACCCACAGGTACCAATCTGAGGTTTTGGTACAAAGATTGAACACAAGAGATGACCTAGGGTTTGAGAGGAGATGGTGATGTTGAAGATGTTGATGGAGATTGGCCTCCCAAAGATGAGAGGGTTGTTGGTGACGACGATGGCTTCAATTTCCCCCTCCTGGAGGGAAGTCCCCCCAGCAGGGCAAAAGTGCTCCTGCCCAAGTTCCGCCTCGAGACGGCGGCGCTCTGTCCCGAAAGTGCTCTCCTTATTTTTTCTAGGTCAAAATGACTTACATACCAGAAGATGGGCACCGAAGGTGGGCTGGGCTGAGCACAACCCACCAGGGTGCTCCTAGGGGGGCTGGCACGCCCTGGTGTCTTGTGGTCACCAGGTGGCCCCCCTCCTGTAGTTTTTGCTCTAGTGATTTTCATATATTCCAAAACAATTCTCCACAAATTTTTAGCTCATTTGGAATTGTGCAGAATAGGTAGCTCTGACGTAGCTTTTTTAGGTCTAGAATTCCAGCTGCCGACATTCCCCCCCTTTTTTGCAAACCTTGCATATTATGAGAGAAAAGACATTAGAATTACTCCAGAAAGCATTATTATGCATAAAAACATTATAAATAACAGTAGGAAATCATGATGCAAAATGGACGTATCAAATGGTTGGATTGTCTGGTTATCCGAAGTGATTTCCTGTTACCAAAGGTCACACGGTACGGAAAACTCTCCGGCCAGTGGCGAGGGAAGTAGAAGCCGATGACCGGTTAAGACAACGTTTATAGCACGAGTGCAGATTGTTTGATGCAAAGTACATAGATACATAGAATCAAACACCCTGTTTCTTTTCAAGATTATCTATTATAGTATCTAGGGCGCAGTCTTCTTGAGATAAACAAGCGGCTAGCATCACTTGGTCATACACCAAGTGAAGTGGCACTTCCCACCCATCTGGCCCTGCCGGCCCAAGCCGAGCTAAATGCTCTAGGTCTAGTTTGGTAAAGTGGGTATAAACCATTGCCCATGCCTCCTGTGCTCCTTCTTGGCAAGCCGACATCTTCCATAGCTCGAAGCGACGCCGAGATCCTTTAAATCGATTGGCCAGTTCGGCCATCCCTTCTGGAGGCGTCTCGGTTGGCCATAATGCCTTGAACATGCTCTTCATAGCTTTATGAGCTTGTTGTGCATGATGGACAGTTCCTTTAGCAGGTTCCCTCCAAATGAGCTAGCCTCTTCTTCGAGATGCCCGGTCAGAAGACATGACAAGACACGTGGCAGGTTTCGTACATTCACACCATACACATGCATTACGTGATCACAAGTTGAAATTTCACTTACAGAACATGCCACCTTTCAATCTTTGGTTCTCCTCGAGGGCTTGTGTGAGTTAGGATTTTAATCTCTCAATTTCTTCGGCATGTTGCTGGTTTTACGCTTTAAGCTTGTTCTTTTCTTCATGGCTTCGGGCCAGTACCCGGCGGTCAGCTTCATGCTATGATTCGGCGTACCTTTGAGCCTCTTTGGCCGTGTTTAGGTCCTTCTTTAGTTGACCTATGCACTCAACTGCTACAAGGCAACCTTTTATCACAAAAGATGCCCTAACCAATTTGTGCACGGTAAAAATTTTTACTCACCATGTGCTTCCGGGTGAACTTCTTGACCTCCTCCAGTTAGGCCTTTGTAGCTGCCAACTGTGTTCGGTTCAGCTCAAGGTCCTCCACCAGTTTTTTGTTTTGTTCCCTTGATGCCTGCACCATGTCACAACATATGCGTATTAAGATCCTTAAGTCGGCTGTACCGCCCAAATTAAGGCTCGGGGGCTACTGGGTCAAGATTTATGTTCAGTTATGAAAACCAACCTCATACCTGCATGTTGGTCGACAGAAGATGGGGGATTCCCTCAAGTCCGGTTCGGGCAGCTCTGAGGTATGCTTCCACCGACCTAAGGGCATTAAACTCCTGTTCGGAAATGCAGAATGATACAGTGACTCCTTCCGCCGTCGGTGATTAATCACACTTTTGACTTCATAATTGGTAACCCATACATCCTCTAGAAGACACTCTGTGGTGGTGACCTTCGCGCCACCCCCGGCCCTGGCCGAAGACGTCGGCTCAAGATTACCATCTGGGGACTCTTTGACATCCTCGGATGAAGCTGGTTGTACACGTCTCCTGTGGGTCTCAACAAAGATTACTAGTGCTTACAGTGGCTACAACAATGACCAAATTCTCATCTCAAGGTATTACCTCTCGGTCGAGGGTGCAGTTGATGTAGTTCCCGTGGCTGGCGCATCTTTGGGAGTGCCACCGTCGTTTGGCACTAACACAGCTAGTGGTGCTCTCGCCGGTGTTCGACGCGTGGTGCGACGACCCTTGGGAGTGGATGTGAGCATATTTGGAATGATGGGAGGTGAACGTCCCTTTCGGGAAAAGGCCCTCTTGTTACTTACAGTGGAGGAAGGGAGTGCCCCTGGGTGATCGTCCAAGAGGGCCACCTTAGATCCGTCAAAACTCTCCTAGTAAAAGACCCCGTCTTCAAAATCAATCGATGTTTCTAGATCGTCATGGAACCCCAGGTCCTCATTGCGGGAACAGCTCTCCCGTTGAGGAGAAGGGTAGTGACTGTCTCGATCCAGCGCCTCCAATTCTGTTCGGAATGTTAAGAGGTTTGATGAAACAAAAAAGAACATACCATCCAAACTATGAAAATGGATCTGAACTCACCCATTCGATGGGATTATAGCTCAAACAGTTGTCCCTGTTCCTTACATGGGAAAACTCTTCTTCTTCTCCTTTGAAGAGATCGACCAATATGTCTGCCATTGCTGCCTGGTTGGCAGGCCCCTTCCGTTATAACGGGTCACATCGTTTGTCCCATTATAACACCACAGGGGTTGCATCCTTTGTTTAAGTGGTTGAACGCATCGAGTAATGGCAACGGCCATCACTTCAATGATTGTTAACTTACTGTGAGCTAACAACCTCACCTGAGCGGGCAGATGCTTTACTTCGACACTTTCCTCTTGAGAAGGGCTTTTTGGCCACTAGTTAAACTCCTTCTTTAGAGGAGCGTCTGAGTATTCGAGCAGACCCTTCCGAGATGGCTCGAATAGGTGGACGTCTTCAATGTAAAACCATTCCGAGGTCCACTCTTCGGAGTCTTTGGGGTCCCAATAGGGTACCCCATCCTGGCTATGCGCTATACTTCGGCTTTGCCTACTTCAAAGATTGTCCCTCCTCGGGTGCGGGGGACGAGGCAAAAATACTTTCTCCATAATTCAAATTAGGCCTCGTAGCCCAGAAACATCCCGCAAAGGGCGACATAGCCCGAGATATGCAAAATAGATCCAGGGGTGAGGTGATGGAGCTGGATCCCATAAAACTCTAGCAAACCCCTCAAGAAAGGGTGAACGGGAAAGCCCAAACCTCGTAAGAGGAAGGGCACAAAGCATACCCTCTCTTCCTTGCATGGAGCAAGGAAGTTCTCTGCAAAGGCTTTATCATTCGCTGAAGTTAATCCGGGGCGAGTGGATGTGAGATTTGAAGCGGGAAGATATCCTTGCATCTCGAGTTTGCTTAGTTGAGGACGAGAGACTAAGCAACTTCCCTAGTCGCCCGGGAGAGGGCCATGGGGGCGTTAGGAGGAGCTCGGGGGACTCGCCATTTTCTCTAGAGTGTTCTGGTCTCAATGATTTGGGGATGGAATGTGTTACCCATCATGCTCATGGCCTGTTTAATAGGTGCTTCTTCCATGTCCCATGAGGGGCGTTTCTATAAAAGATGACCATCTGCCTCCTTCTGGCGCACGGGAATCAAGGGTGTTATTAACCCTGAGTGAAGAATTGGTACTGTGGGCCCTACGACGCCTCAAGGAACCGGGAAAATTATCGGTGGCCGAACTATGGTCAACCAAACATAGAAGGGGAGAAGAACTCGTCCCGCAAGCTAGAGACTTCGGGCGCGTGAAGCCTCCAGGGTCATGAGACACCGCGTTGGAGGCTAGTTCAGGGGCTACTAAGGGAGTCCAGGATTGAGGGGTCCTCGGGCTGCTGACAAAGCTCTCGTAGGCCGTACATGTGGGATGCTCTATGACTATTGGAAGGCCGAGCTATAAGATGACAACGTATTCACCAGCGAAACCATCAAAGCCTTGGTGTGTTCTCCAAGTCAAGATAGGAGAATCGGCGTGCTTATTCCTTTATTGTAACCGACCATGTGTAACCCTAGTACCCCTGGTGTCTATATAAACCAGAGGGTTTAGTCCGTAGAGGCTAGAAAAAGAACTATCATCCTACACTTCAATATAATCAAGCAGGACGTACGGTTTTACCTCTTCGAGAGGGCCCGAACCTGGGTAAATACTGTTCCAGCGCTCACTCTTCCCCATTGATGAGGACATGGCTACCGCAGTTACACCCATATCCCCTGCTGCTTTACCTCTTGGAGCAATTTCTAGAGCTCGCATACGCCAATTAAATTATCAGGGCCTAGCATGGACAAGAAGGATGAACATTGGAGCATCGTCAAGCACGGAGATGAAGGTGCATGCCAAGAGAACAAGAACAGAGGTTCAAGTGGAGATTACCGAACTTTGAAGCCACCATGATGACATACACGAAGATGGATGAAATATACAAGATAGCCTTTCATAAATTTCGTCCATAGCTTATTAATGGTTTTGCACCACCTTATTTTGGGCCAGGCCCATGTAATCTATTTTTAGAGTCCATGTTGTAGGGGAAATGACTTAGGAGGTGTTTTAGTCCCACCTTGCCAAGGGTGGACGAAATTCCCTCTCTTTTCCCTATAAATATAGCCCTTAAGTCAATGTTTAGACTTGGGTTTTATTTAGTTAAAAGTTAGCCATCGCTGCAACTTCGTGTACTTCGTTTGTGTCCAATGACCAGACCAAGACTGCTTATGAAACCCCACTTTAATTAATACTTCATTCATATTCGCAATATTCAAATTGCTTAATCATATTCTTGCTTGTTCTTCGATTGCTTGCAGGAATAGACCTTCGTGGTCAGGTTGATCGTGCTCCGGCGTGGTCAATAACCTCTCGGAGTTGGTTTAGCGATTGCTAAGGCGCAACGTCATTGCACGTTTGTAGTCGGATCGTCAAAGTCGTCTCCACTAAATCAATAGTTATCATCTCATCGAAAGATCAAGACACCCTCGCCTCTATCAAGTGGTATCAGAGCCCTCCGAAGTTCATGAACACAGTTTATTCCAGTTTTTCAGGCCAGTTTTAGAATTTTTTGACTCTTCATATCAACTCGGAATTGAGTGATTCCTTTTGCATTTGAAAGCTTGAGTTAATACCATTCTTTAAAAAATTATCAAAAAATTGGCACAAACTTTTCCAGAGGAAAGTTGGAGAGAAAGTTGTTTCATATCATTATCTTTACTGCTATTGTGATCTTCACTTATATCTTGTTGTCCAGAGCTACTTCATATCCTTTATTGATGCTAGTTTTGCTATGATATGACCTCATTAGTGTTCTAGGCTCGTGTCTCTAGTCCGGTCTAGCCTAGGACCAGCACAGTACCGTCGTTGAATGTTTATTCAACATTGCATCTTTGAATTGGTTATTGGTAATCTTTTGCTACCATATATAGCCAACACAGCTCCACATATTTCTACACCGTGTATACGTACGTTCCCCTGGCAATCGCTTTACCCAACTTTTGGAGTTACTTGACACCGCTACTTGCCGATCACCGCCTGCTGCATGGTAAGAACTTTTAAGACATTGATATTTGCTTTACTGTGAACGATTTACCACCACATCCTAGTAGTTATATTAACATTATTTTTGGATTTTGTTTCTTCTTTCTACTAATCATGACAGGATCTAGAGTCAATTCATGGGCTTTGTCGATCGCGGGAGACATGCCACCACCTTTGCAAATTCCACAACGATCACAAGAGGTGCATAAACATCCAAATGCACATGATCAGGTTAATGTTCCTATACCATCATTTTATGTCCGTTTTAGACCTGCTTTATATATTGAATGGGAGCTCGACATAAATAATATATTTGCTTCCCATAATTTTGATGAATGTAAAAAAGTTAAGGTTGCGCTTGGTTCTTTCACTGGTTATGCTTTAGTTTGGTGGAGTGAATATTGTCGGTTACACCCTGATTATATACCTACTACTTGGGATGATTTGAAACTTGCCATGCGACATACTTTCGTTCCCGCTTATTATACTCACGACATGATTAAGAAGTTGCGACATTTAAAACAAGGTGGTGACACTGTAATAAAATATTATGATGATTTACAAACTACCTTGTTGCATTCCTCTTTAGAAGAAAGTGAAGATGATTTTATCGATAGATTTTGGGGAGGATTAAACCTTGACATTCAGGTGATACTAATTCATGAACAATGTTATCCTATGGACCGTTTGTTTCGTCTTGCTTGCAAAGCTGAACAGGAGATAACAAGACATGTTGCCCAGAAGACAAATAAGCGGAAGGTGCAAATCCCAAAAGTTGTGACGGCTGTTCCTTCCACCATTGCGCCTACTATGACAACAACATCCATTGTTGTGAGCACTACATCACCTCCACCACGTGACCTGTCGCCACCTAGAGTGCCTACATCATCTGAGTTAACCATAATAGGTAATGACAAAGGTATTAATCTTCCACCTCCACATGAGTATGATGAATGCCTTGTTAATTTAAATGCACCATGCGATGAGCTACCTACTACTTTGATCACACCAGCTATTTTAGAGGACTCTGTTGATGATTTGACTTTGACATGTGATCAAACAATTTTGAGTGAACCCATTGAATTAACTATTGATGCGAAAGAACCATGTGAATCAGGGAATAACTCAAATTTGGATCAAATACGTTTGAAAATAATTGTGCCAATGTTTAATCCTTTTAATATGACCTCTAATCTTGTTGATGGTTCATCAATGTCTGGATGGTTTAATGATAAGCATTTTCAATCTTTTGATATGAATAAGAGCTTCACTTATATGTCCAAACTGAGTTGCAATATTTTCATGCCCTTGACTTCTTGTGATAATATATTGTCTTTATATTTCACAACTTTTGAAGGGTGCTCTTGTATAACCATGTCACATGTGCCCCAACCGAGATCAGTAAAAATGGATGACATATACATATACAACGTGTACACCTTGTCTCTTTTGTTAGCCACATTTCAGACTAAGCAACGCCGAGGACGGCTTTGTTTTCAAAAAGGGGAGGATGATGAGGACATGGCTACCGCAGTTACACCCATATCCCCTGCTGTTTTACCTCTTGGAGCAATTGCTAGAGCTCGCATATGCCAATTAAATTATAAGGGCCTAGCATGGACAAGAAGGATGAATATTGGAGCATCGTCAAGCACGGAGATGAAGGTGCGTGCCAAGAGAACAAGAACATAGGTTCAAGTGGAGATTACCGAACTTTGAAGCGACCATGATGACATACACGAAGATGGATGAAATATACAAGATAGCCTTTCATAAATTTCATCCATAGCTTATTAATGGTGTTGCACCACCTTATTTTGGGCCAGGCCCATGTAATCTATTTTTAGAGTCCATATTGTAGGGGAAATGACTTAGGAGGTGTTTTAGTCCCACCTTGCCAAGGGTGGACGAATTCCCCTCTCTTTTCCCTATAAATATAGCCCTTAAGGCAATGTTTAGACTTGGGTTTTATTTAGTTAAAAGTTAGCCATCGCTGCAACTTCGTGTACTTCGTTTGTGTCCAACGACCAGACCAAGACCGCTTATGAAACCCCACTTAAATTAATACTTCATACATATTCGCAATATTTAGATTGCTTAATCATATTCTTGCTTGTTCTTCAATTTCTTGCAGGAATAGACCTCCGTGGTCAGGTTGATCGTGCTCCGGCATGGTCAATAACCTCTCGTAGTTGGTTTAGCGATTGCTAAGGCGCAACGTTATTGCACGTTTGTGGTCGGATCGTCAAAGTCGTCTCCACTAAATTGATAGTTATCATCTCATCGAAAGATCGGGACACCCTCGCCTCTATCACCCATTGATCCAAGATCAACAGCTCGGGACGCCCTACCCGAGATCCGCCTGTTTTGACACCGATAGTGGGCCCCAAAGACATTAGGGAGCACCCTTGTGGTGTAGGCGCGCCTTGTTGCCTTGTGAGGAGAAGATGGGTCTCCTCCAGTAGATCTTCGTTCCTGTATTTTTTATTTATTCAATAAAAAATCTCCCCAAAGTTTCGTCCTATTCTGAGAACTTTTTTCTGTAGAAAAAACACCAGGGTAGTTCTGCTGGAAATAGCATAAGTTCGGGTTAATTTCATCCAAGTCATGTAAATTAGAATCCAAAACAAGAGCAAAAGTGTTTGGAAAAGTAGATACGATGGAGACGTATCAACTCCCCAAGCTTGATTCATTGCTTGTCCTCAACAAATTTAGTTGAAAAACGAAAGTGATAAAAAACCATTTACAAACTCTTCTGTTTTTGTATCCGTATATGAGATTAAATAGTAACCAAGTTTTCAACCATGTGAATATTGCACTTTGAACTTACGTTTACTCATATCAATGGCATAATGAACTAGCGAACAATAATAACATATATCAAATGCCAACAATTTGCCAAAATAATCATGATATAATAAGATAACATGGTATCTCGCTAGTACTTTCTGAGACCAAAAAACATAAATGCAGAGCACCTCTAAATTTGAAGCAACGACTAACCATTGCAATTTAGAGTAAAGGAGATCTAGTCATGCTCACGTCCAACATTAGGTAGACTCAATGCATGGTAAACTAAGAATGACAATAGCGCTCTCTATGTTGGCACTTGAATAAGGTGATCACTTAACAGTAAAAGTAAAAAAATGAAAGTAAATAGAAAGGCCCTTCACAGAGGGATACCGAGGTGCTAGAACTCAGAGCTTAAAACAGAGATGAATACATTTTTGAGTGGTGTGCCTTTCTTGTCAATGTTACGACAAAGGATTTCAACATCTTCCATGATAAATACATTATTGGCGGTTCCCATGCATAAATGAAAAGTTTAACTCCACCATAACCATACAAACACAAGCCAGGGGGATTTTTGTTTTATTACATTTTCTTTGATTATGTTTGATGGGGCTGGGCATCCCAATTACCAGCCTCTCTCGTGCAAGATGAGAGATAAACTCTTGTGATGAGAATAACCCACTTAGCATTGAAGATATATATTGACTGCCCCATCGCTCTATGAGCGGTTCGGGCCCACAGAACAGATGTTTATTTGAATGATTATAGATGACACATGCAAATTTACTTGGAACGATAGGGTGATATTATATATAGGTAGATATGGTGGACTCTTTGCCAGGCCCTTCATTTGTAAGCAAAACAAATGTATCCAATTTAGGCAGCATCATATTCTCATGAACATTAGAATCATTAGCAAGAAACAAAAGTACCTGATAATTTAATTGGCGTGCGCGAGCTCTAGTAATTGGTCTAGTATGTATAGCAGCAGGGGCTGTGGGTGTAATAATGGTATTGATGTCCTCATCATCCTCCCCTTCTTGAAATGAAGTCGTCCTCGACGAAAGCTCATCTTCCTCACCCAAATAAGGCTTCAAATCTGCAATGTTAAAAGTGGGACTAACCCCAAAATCTGCAGGCAGCTCAAGTTTATATGCATTATCATTTATTTTCTCTAACACCTTAAATGGACCATCAGCATGTGGCATTAGCTTTGATTTGCACAAATTAGGAAATCTATCCTTACGCAAATCTAACCAAACAAGATCTCCAGGTGCAAACACAACATGTTTTCTACACTTATCTCCAGCAAGTTTATATTTAGTATTCATACGCTCAATGTTTTCCTTAGTTAACTCATGCATTTTTAAAATCAATTCAGCACATTCTTTAGCATCAAAATTAACCTTCTCCGAAGATGGAAGAGGCAACAAATCGATAGGTGCACAAGGTAGGAAACCATACACAATTTCAAAAGGGCACATATTAGTAGTAGAATGCAATGAACAATTATAAGCAAATTCAATATGAGGCAAGCATTCTTCCCACATTTTCTATTATTCTTCAAAACAGCCCTAAGCATACTAGACAATGTTCTATTGACTACTTCAGTTTGTCCATCAGTTTGGGGGTGACAAGAAGTACTAAAAAGCAGTTTAGTCCCCAATTTCAAAAGGGTACACCGAAACACACACGCAAAAAGATAAGTGGGGTTGGGCAACCAAGGATGAGCCAAAATGTGGAATCCACAAAAATGCTCTTGTTGCACAACACTAGAGAGACACTAGCACGATTGCACAATAGGTGGATATAAGAACTTGTGCACAACCTACTTAGCAAAAATGCAACGACTTCTATCCCAAGTATGTTCTATGAAAGGTGTTCCAATGATATGATCCAAGATGATCTAGTATGACAATCTTAATGTTGTATGATGCTATGGTTCTTGCTTAAAAGCTCTTTGTTTATCTCTCCTTTTTGCTTAAAAGCTTGTTTGGCTCTTTGATGTTTGAGCTCTTTTCTCATGCAATGCTTGACGAACCAAGATAGCGATTGTGTATGCGGTAACAACTTTGTGACACAAGGGATGATACCAATATATGCAACAATGATGTATGTATGCTATGGGATGTATGATCACTAATGTGCACAAGTCTCGTTTCCAGCAATAGTCAATGGCTAGTCTCGATGGGTAAGCAACGCAAAGGAGTAAGGCTATGATGGCTATCAATGTAATGGCAAGAGTGATATGTCCAATACCAAGATGAGGTTACCGTTCTTGCTTACGGTTGAAGGTTTCAAAAGGATTAGATTGTAGTCATTGTCATAGTGCACGGTCTTCAGTACGTTGGCAAAGATGCCGCTGCACCATGGACGGAGTTGTCGAAGTAGCGAAAATCGTAGAAGATGTGTGATTTTTCTGTCTAAGACGGAAGGTCCGGGGTCCGGAGGTTCCGGGGCGGCCGGAAGCTCCGGGGCCCGGAAGTTCCGGTGGTCGCAAAACTGGCAAGAACAGAGAATTGGGGATTATGGATTTGGGCGGAAAAACTTGAGGAAAAACCCAAATCCGAAGGGGAAAATAAAAAAATTGGTGGAAAATAAGGGTGGGGAAGCTAGATCTACGAGCCACACACAAAATTCACGGATCAAATCCAACAAAACTTCATCACACCAACAAATCACAAAAAAAATTGAAGGCTATTTTTGGTGGGGATTTTTGGATTAGGACAAAAAACAACAAAATTAGCTAGAAACACAACAGGGAGGCTCTGAAATCATGATCAACGTGGCTCTAGATACCAGTATGATGTAGGGTAAAACTCTAATCGGCCGATCTTTCACGAAAGGAGCGGATCCTGTGAAGAACACGGGGAACACGAGGGGGAAAAGAGGGAAAACACAAGGGGAAAAGAGGAAACACTAAACCAACAAGAAATAGTCACACACGTGCTATATCCTCGAGTACATAAAGTAAGATACACGATCCACGATCAACTAGGGACGATACACGGTAACCGGTCTTCTTCGTGAGGAGGTCTTGATGTTCTTCCCTAAAGAGGGGTCTTGAATCCGCTTGGGGAATCTTCTCCGAGGAGGTGCAATCTTCGAGGAGAAGGTAACCAAGTGGATGAGCAAAGCTCTCACACAAACATTAGCTATCTCTTTGCTAACCCTAAAATGTAGGTAGGAGAAGAGTATTTATAGTCTAAGTGACGAAAGGGTACACGGGCCTCGGCCCATGTCGCTGCGCGCAGGCAGGCCGGAAGTTCCGGGCGCCGGAGGTTCCGGGGAGGGTCCGGCCTAACCAGAGAGTTGGCGCAGGTGGAGCTGGGTTGGCATCCGGGGGCCGGAAGGTCCAGGCTGGCCGGAGGTTCCAGGTGCCGGAAGGTCCGGGACAGGTTCCGGGCTAACCAGAGAGTTGGCATGCCTGGGATGGTCGAAAACGTCGGAGGCCAGAAGCTCCGGGTCGGCCAGAGGGTCCGGAGGCCAGATGTTCCAGGCTCTGGCCGGAGGTTCCGGGCGGTCCAGAGTGTTGACGCATGTCTCTTCTTCTACAGCCCTCGGCTCCATGTCTTGAGCGTTTTACCTGATCACACATAGCATCTCAGACTTAGGCAGTAGCCATGTCTCACTTGAAGAGGAGGGAAACTCAAGTAGGAGTGATGTCACCTCGGATTGAATAGCACGCGCCCTAGTTCTTGTCATGGGCCCACTTGGAGCTTGGATAGTTGAGGTGGTGTCCATGGGGATGATCGTGGGATGCTCCGCATCAGTTGGGTAATGATGCACCGGGAATTAAGTCAATTTGATGCATCTTGTGGAAAGACGTCAGCGAACTCCTGCAAAATGTTAGTGACAGCAGGAGGCAAAGAGGAAGGCACGTCCTCGAATGAAAATAATGCCTCTTTGCACACAAAAGCATTGCAAACAGATTTGCTAAAATCTAGATCATCAATATCAGATTTGGTGGCAAGTAAACATGCAAAGGCTCAGATCATGCAAAGGCTCAGATTGGTTCGGATATGATGAACTAACCCTAATTTTTTTGTGGCTTTTTTGTGGACTGTAGGTATGAAGAACATATTCGATCTAAACTACGAAAAACTGTAAAATCTCACCGAGCAACCTAAAAATCTGATACCACTTGATAGAGGCGAGGGTCCCGATCTTTCGATGAGATGGTGGCTATCGTTTTGGTGGAAGTCGACTTTGACGATTTGACTACGAACGTGCGAGGGCATCGCGCCTTAGTAATCGCTAAACCAACTCCGAGAGGTTATTGACCATGCTGGAGCATGATCCACCTGACCACGAGGGTCTATTTCCTGCAAGCAACAAAGAACAAGCAAGAAATTGAAATTGCAATCTGGATATTGTGAATATAAGAGGAAAGCTTTATTGATGAAGGTGGGGTTCTGTGACGTCTTGGTCTGGTCGTTGGACACAAATGAAGTACGTGAAGTTGCAGCTATGGCGATCTTTTAATCTAAAAAAACCCAAAGTCTAAATGACGCCCTAAGGGTTGTATATATGGAGGAAGAGGGGGGAATTTCGTGGCCCTTGGAGGAGGGGTCCGAAACCAACCCTAACTCTTGTTTCCCCACACATACGGTATGCGGAGCATCCTACGATCATCCCCATGTACACTCAAGCATACGCCATTGGACACAAGGTGAACCCGTTCCTAAATGCCTCTTGTGGGAGTCCTGGATTAGGGGGTCTCCGGATAGCCGGACTATCTCCATTGGCCGGACTGTTAGACTATGAAGATACAAGATTGAAGACTTCGTCTCGTGTCCGGATGGGACTCTACTTGGTGTGGAAGGCAAGCTAGGCAATACGTATATGGATATCTCCTCCTTTGTAACCGACCTTGTGTAACCCTAACACTCTCCGGTGTCTATATAAACCGAAGGGTTTTAGTCCGTAGGACAACAATCACAACATACAATCATACCATAGGCTAGCTTCTAGGGTTTAGCCTCTCCGATCTCGTGGTAGATCTACTCTTGTAACACCCATATCATCAATATCAATCAAGCAGGACGTAGGGTTTTAGCTCCAACAAGAGGGCCCGAACCTGGGTAAAACTTCGTGTCCCTTGCCTCCTGTTACCATCCGGCCTAGACGCATAGTTCGGGACCCCCTACCCGAGATCCGCCGGTTTTGACACCGACATTGGTGCTTTCATTGAGAGTTCCTCTCTGTCGTCGCCGTCATGCTTGATGGCTCCTACTATCATCGATAGCGATGCAGTCTAGGGTGAGACTTTTCTCCCCGGACAGATCTTCGTATTCAGCGGCTTTGCACTGCGGGCCAACTCGCTTGGCCATCTGGAGCAGATTGAAAGCTACGCCCCTGGCCATCAGGTCAGATTTGGAAGTTTGAATTACACGGCCAATATCCGTGGGGACTTGATCTTCGACGGATTCGAGCCACAGCCGGGCACGCCCCACTGTCGCGATGGGTATGACCTAGCTCTGCCACCGGACGGTACCCCAGAGGCAGCACCCGCATCAGCTCCAACCCTTAGCCCGGAGCCAACTGCACCAATCGAGCGCGGGTGGCTAGACACCGCCTCAGGGGCTGTAGTTTCGACGGCGATCGAGCCAAACACCAGCATAATCCTCTGCGCAGCCTGTGACTCCAAGGTGCCGGACTCTCTTCCGGACCCCGAACCTTCCGTGCCCCTGCCAATCGAATCCGATTGGGCGCCGATCATGGAATTCACCACCACAGATACCTTTCAGCACTCGCCCTTTGGCGACATTCTAAATTCACTAAGGTCTCTCTCTTTGTCTGGAGAGCCCTGGCCGGATTGTGGCCAACGGGATTGGGATGCGGACGACGAAGAAATTCGACGCCCACCCACCACCCACTTTGTAGCCACTTTCGATGATTTAACCGACATGCTCGACTTCAACTCCGCAGACATCGACCGTATGGACAACGATGCGGGAGGCGAAGATAAACCACCGCCCATAGGGCGCTGGACGTCCACTTCGTCATATGACGTATACATGGTGGACACACCAAAAGACGATGATGAGGAATGGAAGGACGCACCGAAGGCTTGTTCCCTCGAGAAGCAGTCAAAGCGGCGGTGCAAGCGCCGCCCCAAATCCCGCCTCGCCAGAAATAACGATCACACAGACCCAGCGTTGGAGCAGGGCGAACCACTGCCAGACCACGGCAATACGGAGAATCAAAGCGAACAAACCAATTCTGTCAAAGATAATAGTCCGGACGACACAACGCCGGACTGGTACCCGGAGCAGCAGAATGCCCGTCAAAGGCTTGTTGCCACCGTGAGGAGTCTAAAAAAGCAGAAGCAAAGGCTCAAGGATGCGCAGGACACACTCCAAATCAGATGGAGTAAAGTACGCAACACAGCAGCGAAGTACGGCGACAATCGCCCCAACAAGAGCTACCCAAAGCCTTGGCAGCCTTTAAACATAGCGTCCATGACGAATGGCTTGCCAGACACCTCGGCCAAGAAAAGCCGAGAACGATGGCAACATTAACAAGCCTCATGACCCACTTTTGCGCGGGTGAGGACAGCCGGCTAGCCAGATGCAGCACCAGTGACCCCAGTACATCCGAAGTTAGAGATGGAAACGGGAAATCACGGCGCAACAGCAATAACAAATGCCAGAACAAAGGAGACAACACGAAGAGCACGACAGTAAACGCCGGATTCAAAAGCTCTCGGCCAGGTCAGAAGCTTCCCTCTAAAGGCGCCAGAGACGAACTGTCCAGCTTGAACAAAATTCTGGACCAAATATGTCAGGTCCATAGCGCCCCTGGCAAACCAGCCAATCATACCCACAGAGAATGTTGGGTCTTCAAGCAGTCCGGCAAGCTCAACGCCGTACACAAGGGGGAGGATACACCAAGAGAAGATGAGGATGAGCCTCTCATAGGAGACGCTGGGGAACAAAAGAAATTTCCACCAGAAGTCAAAACAGTAAACGTGTTACACGTGATCTATGGAAGAAACAAAATGGCACTCCCAGAAAAATATGCCCGAAGGCCTATCACCGCGGAGTCCTGCCACTGGTCGTCTCAACCGATCACTTTCGACCATCATGATTACTCAGCAAGTATCTGGCGTGCAGGATGGGCTGCCCTGGTATTAGACCCAATAATTGACGGATACCGCTTCGCACGAGTCCCGATGGACGGTGGCAGCAGTCTAAATCTGATATACCAGGATACAATCTGCGAAATGGGGATAGACCCAACAAAAATTCGCCATAACAATATTACCTTTAAAGGAGTAATGCCAGGCCCAGGGGCTCATTGCACGGGCTCCCTGCTACTAAAAGTTATATTCGGCTTCCCCGATAACTTCCGTAGCGAACATCTAACCTTCCACATCGCTCCGTTCCAAAGTGGCTATCAAGCACTACTCGGACGCGAAGCTTTCGCTCGCTTTAATGCAATACCAAACTACACTTCCCTCACACTCAAGATGCCCGGTCCACGTGGCATCATTACAGTGAACGGAAGTATTAAGCAATCTCTGCATGCCGAAGAGCGTGGCAGCCGCACACTAAAAATTTCCTCACCAGCTAAAGCATTTAGCAGGTCGTCACGACCTCGGACACGGCTAGACGAGTTTGGCACAGCCATATGCAAGTTGTAACGGATCAATGATCACACCCCTATTACAAATACAAGGGGCTCAACGTGCACAGACAAGCAGCGATTCTTACTTACCTAGAATTATAAATGATTTCTTTAAAAAACTATCTTTTTGCACGACAGCTTTTTTGACCTCAGCTCCTCTCTTTTACAGATGATCATCGTGCTACACCCGTCCAGGATACGGCACAACGGAGACACAGGCGCAGACGTGCAGCAGGGACCCGCTCCAAGGATTCTTTTTAGATTAAGACCCTGCGTAAACCTTTTTTTACTGTCTCTTGTTGATACATATCCACCAACTTCTCAGCAAAATTGAGAAGGATGCTGACGTCTTGGCATGTGGCCACGTCAGAATAATGCACGTACCTGGACACAAGGGGCTTCTTACAAGCGGCACTATTTCGGCCCGGTTTATACCATAAAGACCGAATACCTTAGGGAGTGTTCGGCGTCGCGAGTTCGGCCTTATATGCATCAGCTCTGAATCATTGTCTTTGGTCAAATGTTGGGTTTGCCCGGCTCCTGTGTTTTGGTGCCTTACGTTCTGCTTTACCGGCTAAGGTAGCACCAGAAGAACTATTGCGATTGTGCCCTGGTTCATCCGGACGAGCGCCTTAGTAGAGAAAGCCGAAAACTGACTGTCATGATATAGCATGAGACTGGTCAACCACTCGATGACCTATCGGAATGTTAGAATTCCTCCACCTTAACGAAGGGCCATTTTCTGGCCAGGCATATACGCACCCCGCGATCGGGAGAGTGCGGAGCCACCAGGGGCTATCTAGTAGCCCCACTGTCAAACTCTTATGGCTAAGTGAAAGTGTTCAAGCATTATAGTCCAGTTGCCTCACTCGCTGCGCTATCACCTCCTTATCAGGACCAAGACGTTGGGTTAAGTGTGAACACGCGTTTTTTGCGAGCACCTCCGCATTATATGCGTGGGGGTTGAAGCCAACGGCTGTAATCTTTCAGGTTATACACATGTATACATAAACGGCCGCACATGAGGCATCATACTACTTTTAGGCAAAAGTATAAACATGGCCTTATAAAAACTTCATAAAATCATTATGTTTACAATGAGAATACATATCACTCAAACATAATATTTTTCGAGCACTGGGCTTCTACCAAACGAGCACCCTCGAGAACATCCTCGAAATAGTGTTCGACAGCCACACGGCCTATAGCCGAACCCTGCGCCGCAACAGTGGTAGCGTCCATCTCCGCCCAGTATGCTTTAACACGGGAAAGGGCCATCCGCGAGCCTTCTATGCACGCCGACCTCTTCATCGCATTAATGCACGGCACCACATCAAGGAACTGCTGCACTAAGCTGAAATAGCTGTTCGGCTTAGGCCCTTCCGGCCATAGCTGATCCATAACAGACCTCATGGCGAGTCTGGACAACCTATTCAGTTCGGCCCATTCGACTAGCTGGTCAATCAATGAAAGCCGACGCTCTGGAACGTGGAATTGAGTCTAGAACAGCTTGTCCACTTCATGATCTGTCTGACCTTAGAAGTACTTGGCCGCATCGGCAGCGCTCGCCGCCAAATCCATATACGCATTTGCCGAGCTCCACAACCGATCCAGAGGGGCATACAGTGGATCTCCAAACTTCCTCCGTAACATGAAGGGTTTTCCAGCCACAGTATCCCCGGCTTCTCGCAGCTCCTTCTTCGCTCTCATAGCAGAACGGGTGTCTTTGTCTGCCACCGTGGCCTTCTCAAGGTCCATTGCCTTCGCTTGGTTTTCTTTCTCAAGGACCCGGCAACGGTCGGCAGTGTCTTTCAATTCTATGGCCATCTTGGCCATCTTCTCCTAGCTCTTCGGCCACCTTCAAAGCAGCCGCATTACTACTCCTCGCTTGTTCCTTGGCTCAGGCAAGTTCCGCCCGCAAGGCTTCCACGGTGGCAGCTCCATCTGCAGTCACAACATATTAAAGATACTGGCATTATGCTGCTCTTACTATGTGGCGTTCACCGGATAATAACACTTACACTGTGCCTCGTCAAGCCTCTTGTTAACAAGCTCGATGTCGGCGTTTGCCGCATCTAGTTGCCATTTCAACTGTGCCAACTCCCTAGTCCGGCTAGCCACCGGAGCTTCCACCACCTGCACATAGAGGCAGGTTGGTTATTGCCTGGGAATATGATCCTATGTTCGCCGCCGTTCTCGACGACAACCAGAGTCTCAGGGGCTACTATCTACACAGGGCACACCTAGCATGTGCAGTACTATCACATATTATCTCACATACCTCAAAGCCCGTCAATAGACTCATAAAGGCTTCATGTAATCCGCTTACAGCGGACGAGATTCTCTCCATCACCGTACCCATCAACATATGATGCTCTTCTGAGATGGCCGCTCGCCCCACCAACTCCCTCAGAACGTCCGACCGCACACTAGGCGGTGCCAGACTCTTTCGTATGCTCTCTTCGGGAGCCGGACACTGGGGATTTCTGGGGTCTACGAGACTATCTTCTGGCCTCACCGGATCCGGAGAGGCCCTCCGCGACGACACTTCGGGGTTGCCCGCTTTTGGAGCGGAGGAGTCCAGGGGAGGCGTTTCGCTCTCCATCATCTCCGGAAGAAGATCCCCCGAAGACGAACTCATTTCAGAGGGGCTGAGGCCCGCACTGCAAGATATATGCGGTGGTTTTTTTCTCAGAGGAAAAAGACAGCATACTCTTACTACTAAAATATTTTGGATCACTTACGACTCGTTGGAGGGCTGATCCCCTCGCGGATTTCGTGCGGCAAAAGCACCCCCCAAGGCAGGACCCTCTGTGGGAAACTTCTTCTCCTGTTTGGAGGCTTCGGCTTCTGGATCTTCGGAAGCAATCCTTTTCCTCCCCCGGTCGTCCTCCTTCGTGGAGACACTCGTTCCCTCGGTCGGAGCAGGTAGCGATGGGGGCCCGTGTTTGCCCGTATTATCCCCTTCGTATCTTCCTTTAAGGGCTCCGGGCAAGGTGCGACCTCGAGCATCTTCTCCAATACCGGATTTTCCAAACCCTCAAGGAGGGGAGCCAAACACCGAATCATCTTCTCCTTCGTTAGCCAGTCCTGGTCAAAAGGCGAACTCTCAAAAATAGCCTCGAATAAAAGACAGTGTGTTCGGCTAAAGGATTTCTTACTTGTTCGGCGGCGCGGTTACTGCTCAGGCCCATGTCCTCAGTGATATCCGAACATTCCACTTGAGGTCCAAAGAATGACTTGTACATCTCCTCGTGCGTCAGGCCGAGGAAACTTTGAATGGCACGTGGTCCCTCTGGGTTGAACTCCCACAAACGCAGGGGCCGGCATTTGCAAGGCTGGACTTGGCGAACCAGCATAACTTGTATTACCGCAACCAAATTTAAATCTCCCTCGGAGAGATCTCGGATGCGGCTTTGCAGTATAGGCACGTCCTTGGCTGGACCCCAGCTCAGTCCCCTGCTAATCCATGACATCAGTTGTGGTGGGGGGCCCGAGCGGAAAGCGGGGGCATCCGCCCACTTGGTACTTCTGGGAGCCGTGACGTAAAACCACTCCCGTTGCCATAATTCGGGCACCTCTGGAAAGGAACCTCTCGGCCATGGAGCTCCTACCCTCTTGCCTATTGATGCACCTCGCACGCTGCTTGTTGCCCCTCGATCATCTTCGGCTTTACTTCAAAGGTCTTGAGCCACAGGCCAAAGTGAGGGGTAACGCGGAGAAAGGCCTCACACACGACAATAAATGTCGTGATGTGGAGAAAGGAGTCCGGGGCTAGATCTTGGAAATCTAACCCGTAATAGAACATCAAGCCCCTGACGAAAGGATCCAGAGTGAGGCCTAGACCTCGGAGGAAGTGGGAGACGAACACAACATTCTCGTTGGATTCTGGAGTAGGGACGACCTGCCCTCTAGCGGGCAGCCGGTGCGAATCCTCGGCGGTCAGATATCTGGCCTCCCTCAACTTCTTAATGTCCTCTTCCGTAACGGAAGAGGGCGTCCATCGGCCTTGAAGGCTGGATCCGGACATGGTTGAAGGTCCGGCGCACCTAACCTGAGAATTGGGTGTTAGAACTCGAGGCAGGGGAAGGGTTTGGTTGAGCACGGGAGGGAAAAAGTGAAAACCTTGTCCCCTTATAAAGAGGGTGAATATCAAGCGTCCTCTCCGTAGCCATTTAGGACTTACCTATAATCTAGGAGTCCTATACATGGTTGGGTTACCCACGAACCGCATTAATGAGAATCCCGTAATTAGGGGAACACGATCTCCGCTTCGGCAAGACGTGTCAAGAAACCGCCTCGCGTTATGTGTGGAGCGGGTTAAGAGAAACGGTTCGAATAATCACCGGGCCATGAGATGACGTCATGTTACCAAAACAAGCTAGCGGATTAGATCTGCGAAGACATTATTCTCTCTACAGTGAAATGTGGAACTTATTTTGCAGGGTCGGACACTATCCTCGTATTCAAATTCTTCTATGATGTATTCGGAGAAGGAACCCGCCTTGCAATGCCGAAGACAACTGCGCACCGGACTCATCGTCATTGAAGCCTGGTTCAGGGGCTACTGTGGGAGTCCTGGATTAGGGGATCTCCGGATAGCCGGACTATCTCCATTGGCCGGACTGTTAGACTATGAAGATACAAGATTAAAGACTTCGTCTCGTGTCCGGATGGGACTCTACTTGGCGTGGAAGGCAAGCTAGGCAATACGTATATGGATATCTCCTCCTTTGTAACCGACCTTGTATAACCCTAACCCTCTTCGGTGTCTATATAAACCGAAGGGTTTTAGTCCGTAGGACAACAATCACAACATACAATCATTCCATAGGCTAGCTTCTAGGGTTTAGCCTCTCCGATCTCGTGGTAGATCTACTCTTGTAACACCCATATCATCAATATCAATCAAGCAGGACGTAGGGTTTTACCTCCATCAAGAGGGCCCGAACCTGGGTAAAACTTCGTGTCCCTTGCCTCCTATTACCATCCGGCCTAGACGCATAGTTCGGGACCCCCTACCCGAGATCCGCCGGTTTTGACACCGACACCTCCCCTTCCCACTCGTATGAGACATGGTTGCTACCTAATGTAAAGACACTATGTGTGCTCAGGAACCGAGGAGACGACCATGGAGATGCTCGAAGCATAGGATAGGTCCACACGGAAGTGGACCGAGAAGTGCCTCAAGTGGAGTCACCGCGGAGCTATAGCAGCCGGACATCCGGCAAGAGCCCGGACATCCAGCGCCACCAACCAGAAGAAGACCAAAGAGAGACAAACGCTAGGCGACTCTACAGTGGCCGGACATCCGGCCAACCCCCGGACATCCGGCGCCCCGCAACGGGCCGGACATCCAGCGCCTGCCCAAAAATCCGGCGCCCCCTATCCAGAGAGCACCGAGGCCGACCTCGCCAGCCCGGACATCCGGCGTCTATCTGCGTACAGTGAACGGGTCAAGGGCCCATGTATCCCTCTTTCCCACTTACCCCTTCGTGGCTTAGACTATATATACTCCCGCACCTCCTTCTAATTAGGGTTAGCGTTGTGATAGCTCATTTGAGAGATAGAGCTTCACTCATCCGTATCGGATCTACTCCACGAGAGAGACCACGGCCCCTCTACGGAGAAGATCCACCTTGGATTCAAGACCCCTCACGAGAAGATCCCTTTGTGGATTCAAGACGTCCTCACGGAGAAGAACCGGTTACCGTGTATCGTCCGTTGCTGACTTTGGGTCGTGTATCTTCCCCTTTGTACTCGAGGATCTAGCACATGTGTGATTATTTCTTGTTGGTTGAGTGATTCTCTCATGTTTCTCCTCATGATTTCCCTCATTTCCCCCCTCGTGTTCCTCGTGTTCAACGCGGGATCCGCTCCTTTTTTGAAAGATCGCCCCATAGGGTTCCTACCCTACATCATCTTGGTATAAGAGCCACGTTGATCATGATTTTGGAGCCTCCCTGTTGTGTTTTCTAGCCTAATTTTGTTGATTTCGTCCTAAATTCGAAAATCCCCACCAAAAATAGCCCCAATTTTTTTTGTGATTTGTTGGTTTGATGAGGTTTTGTTGGATTTGATCCATGGATTAGCTTGGTTTCAAGTGGATCTAGCATATCCCCACTTTTCCCCAATTTCCATCCACGAAATCTCTCCAATTTTGCCTTTGGAATCATCCATTTCCGCCCCCAATTCGAAAATTTCCGCCCCAAACGAGATCTGGATTCGTCGGGCCGGACATCCGGGCCATCGGGCCGGACAACCGGGTCCTCGGCCGGACATCCGGCTCCTGGAGCGCCAAATCTGCACTGTTCTGGACACTGACCCCCGGATATCCGGCCCCCACCCCCGGATGTCCGACCCCTGGGATTTCAGCCTTCCCCGTTTCACCGTTTTTTCCATAACTAATTCATCCGGAGTCCGTTTTTGACGTTGTTTAGCTTGTTGAAAAGCTCTTGACATCCCCCTTCCCACAAAAATACTACCATAACCATTTGACCCCATCAAATTTTTGGAACTTTGGCATCTTTTCCTAGGGCTTCCACCACAACCTCCACATAACCACCACCGACTTCCGCAACCTAACCAATTTTGTTCCTTATACCATTAGTGGTTGCTTGAGGAGTGATTTGAGTCTCCTAAGGTGTCTAGGATACTTAGGGACGATTGCTTCTTCATCAACCACCACCACCATAACTCCCACATAGGCTTGCCCACCATACACTTCCACCACCCCAACTTAACCCAATTTTGTTTGTGTTGTGAGTTGTGTCTCCTAAGGTGTTTCGGCTACTTAGGGTCCGTGCTTCCAACTCCGACACCGTGTATAGCCAACCTTACCCTCCACTTCCACATTGCCTACTCGTATAACCCATCATTGCACTTCCACAAAACCACCACCGCATTCCCGCTACCACCATTTGACGTTTGAGATTTTGAGTTCGCGGTTTTTCTGTTTCCTAAGGTGTTTCGGCTACTTAGGGACGAGTATCCATCATCTTGGTGTCCCCATCAAGATTACCGCCACTCATCATCGCCACGGACGGTAACCTCTGTATCTTGTTGGTATCGTGGTATCCCTCCATTGTATATTCCCTTGCCATTGCATTGATAAACCCTAGCCCATTTTGCGTCACTTGCCTATCGAGACTAGCCATTTGAGTATTGCCGGCAACGTTACTTGTGCACATTAGTGATCTACACCATCCATTGCATACATATCGGTATCATATCATCCCTTGTGTCACAAGATTGTTCTCATATATACCCAATTGCTATCTTGGTATGTGCATTTCGCATTGTGGCCATACAGGAAAAAAAGAATGACCTTTTAAGCAAAGAAAAAGAGTGAACAAAGAGCTTGTAAGCAAGTGCCATAGCATCATACCACATTGCATATAAGATCATCTTGGATCATACCACCGGAACATCATATACATAGCATACTTGGGATAGAAAGTTCATACATTTTGCATCTTATAGGTTATGCACAAGTGTCGTATCCGCCTATAGAGCAATTGTGCTAGCATCTTTCTTGAGTTGTGCAACACAAGCATTTTCCGTGGATTCCACATTTTGTGCTCATCCTTGGTTGAACAACCCCATTTATCTATCCGTGTGTGTGTTTCCGTGTGCCATTCATTGCTATTGGTCTACTTGTTACACTTGCGAATTGATGAATCTCTTTCAACATTATTGACTCTTACTAACATTTTACATCAAATTTTTGTGCCACTATCCTCATCGAGCTCCACCATAAGCCTTATCTGTGTAGGTGTGAGAAACTGACAAGAATTGGTACCAATTGTGCTATTTCCTTGTCCACGTTGGAGTGATCATTGATCCACTTTCAACTTCGGTCAAGGTACATTTGGTATTCGTTCTTCTCTTTCTCCCACACATATTTGCTCGAGTCTTGTGATGGATAGGCAAGACATTTCATCTCCGGTCTTCCACAACAACGACGGCATGAACAACTACATCACCAAAGCGTCAATCTTCGATCTACAACGACAAATGCAAGGCACACAATCAAGATTGCAAGAGTGCATCGAGAACCTCTCCATTGACATTCGCCACTCCGAAGTGAGGAAAAGGGACTACATCGACAACAAGCTTTCCGCACAAAAGGAGGAGCAAGATGCAAGGATGGAGGAGATTCGGACCTTGTTCATCAACCGTTTTTCCCCTTCATCATCCTCAAGGCGGTGACATTCCAATCACAAGTCTTCGGAGTGCAAAAATGATGCAAGCGCAAGTCGTCCAGGTCCACATCTCCATGGCGACCACCATCACGTTCATGATCAACCTCGTCATGAAGGGAAAGTCACCTCCAAGCAACATGTGCATGATGACAATGAACGACATCTATGACTAGCTCAGGTGCGACAACGCCAACATCATCATGATGATGCTCACCAAGCGCAAATGTACAAGTCCCAACAAGCCCTACTTCACGCCACGTCCATGCTTCATGAGCAAAAGAGAAGACCACGAGATGACCACAACCAAGACGGCGTTATGGCTACTACCACCACCACTTTGGCATCTTCGCCAAGTGCTATCAAGGCATCTTTGCCTTTGGATGTACGACATCTCCGCCTACTTCCCACAAGTACGCCTACAACGACTTCATCAAGTCCAACGCGACCACCTAAGAGCAAGGGCGACACTTCCATCTTCGAAAGCCCCTCAAGGAAGATGGCCGAGCATGGGAAATTCCCTTCGGTCATGGAGACAAGCTATGAGGGGCCACATCATATGGGCCTCCTACAACAAGACAACGACAAGAAGGTCGATCAAGGGCCATCCCCTTCGACCACGCCGACGAGCACGAACCTCTTCAACAACATGAAGACGGCGCCCATATTGGACTCATACTCCGAGTCAAGCTATGAGACCGCACATGAGACCTTATCTTTGCTCTTGGAGGAGAGTGATGATGTGCCATCTTCAGCCTTCATCCACGGCTACGACTACGACGTGATTGAGCATGGAGACAAATGCACCAACATCTCTCCGACACCGACATGTGACGAGATGCCCCAATTGCCATGTGAGGAAATCCACGACCACATGAGTGACATGAGTGACTCCACCATACGTGACATTGAGTGCATTTCCTATGAGAGGATGAGTGTGACCACCACTAGCCCCGCACATGAGAGCATGCCACACATCCTATGTGAGGTTGAGAGCCATTTGAGTGACTTCACCAACCATATGAGTGAGAGCATCCAAGAGGAAGTGAGTGAGCCACAACACTTAGTGAGTGAGGTAGTTGACACGGCATGTGAGGCCACTATTATTTGTAACGACTTAACCTCTACTCCGAGTGTGTTTTCTTCTTTGGTTCTAGGTCTCCTACAAGATGACACGCCTATCCTCGACGAGTCCATACCTCCAATGGACACAACGATGGCCATGGTGGACGATGATGCACCCCCCACATGGTTCCATCAAGATGAAGATGACCACGACTTAGTCTTTGACACCTCACCTACAACACATGAGCGATGCTCCAAAGGTAAAATAGGTGATGGTGCTTTTCTTGTCCCACTAGTGGACTATCTCACCAATGATTGCTTGCATGATATTGATCCACCTATTCCCATGCTTCATGCTACTACGACTTCTTCATGCCATGACTTACCTATTTATGATGAATATGATGATGAGCATGTTGAGTTGCCTAGTTGTGATGTTATGCTCCATAGGATATCACGTGAAAATTCTATTGGTCACATCATGTTTGACAATCCATTGAACTTGTCATATGCTATGAGTGAGATCTCCCATATCGCGTCATTTCAATCTCAACATAGTAACTATGCATTGCCCATTAAAATAAATCCGATTTGCACTTATGGCATAGATGAAGAGATGATGGTCATTGGCTTTTGTTTTTCATGTGATGATATTGCTATGCTTCCTTTACATTATTTGCGCAATTCATCGACTATGCCATGCCATGATCACATTGTTCCAAATATGCATTGTTTTGGATGTTGTCAATATTCTCCATGTGATGTTTCCATTAATGCTCATGAGGAGACCCCCATAGTTTCCTCATACATATTCGGAGATTTTGATGCATTCCATACTTTGCATGATTCTCATAATTGCTTGCACCGTACGCATTCCATGAATAACAATGCTCTACATATTTCTCGTGATGCATTACACAATTTGAGTCTCCATTATGCTATACATAACAACAAACATATCATGATGGATGACATGTTTCTATATCACGCATCTCATTTATTTGATCATTGGCTATTTTGTGCTAACCAACACTTGCACGTGCGCATCATGATGGATGATGTGTACATATACCATGCACACACAATTTTCCCTTTGTCTTTGTTTTGTGTAGGTATTCCCGTATATTCGTCAACCTCTCAATCCCAAGAGTTGACGAAACGAGCTCTTGAGAGCAAAGATGACTTGGGATCCCGTGAACTATCCTTCCCACCGCTCTCTTCGCGCAACGGCTACGTGCATCTCTCTCACTTGGCTCTCACACGGCTATGGGCTATATACCGCTCTCTTGCTCATTTTACCGTGTTCACTTTGCATTTTATGCTTACTTCTATGGCTTTGCCATGCATTTGTGACCCTTGCTTGCATCTACCCATGATTCAACATTATGCTACTCCTATGTGTATTTGTATGCTTGGTGGAGATCCTTGTTGCTCTTTCCATGTTTATCATGTGCCTCATGCTATTGATGCTATTTTGATCATATCCTCCTTTCATGCTTGTGATATGTCTTGTGCATTATTCATGACCACTATTTGCACGCATGACATATTTGACATGATTCCTTCTAGTATGTTGCATCTTCGCACTACTAGCTTGCTTGCCTTGATTCATATGATTGCTTGCTTTGTCGCATCACCCATGTTACACTCTTACTTGCTTTCTTTGGTTGATGACATCTATGTTCATGCCTCTCACATGATACATCTTGTTCATTGTCGCTTGCCTCCAATTGTTGCATCTATGATTATTGATCTTGGAGACTTGGACACTTTACTTGTGATGCATGCGTGCTTGATTGAGCCTATTGTATTTGGTTGTTCTCGCATCATCATATGTGTCAGGACCCCGACTCGGTGCCACATAGGTCTAGCATGTAACACCTCATATCACTTTGCGGCCTCACGCACGGTATTCCCACGGGTGTCGCCTTACCTTTGCCCGGGACCGTTTGCGCCTTTTGGCACACGTATATGATAGTGTTGCTAGTACCCATATGATAAGGAGCCCGGGCTGACATGGCTAGTCGTAAACCCAAAGTGGCACAGACTTACAGGGACAGGCATCCATGACCCAGCAACGAACGTGTCGGTCATCAGCAAGTGGGTCCGGGCTGTAGCACTGGGCTAGCAGGACTCCGGTACTCAATGCGTGACATTTCCCCGAAGGGACAGACACAGGAACGAAGAAGGACACATGCCGGCCAGCCTAAGTGTTCCAGAGCAGTAGCAAGCTACCATGGCTCAGCGGTAACACTAGGAGACATTTCCCGGTAAGAGAGGCTACTAAAGATAAACAACTAGATAGTCAGATCCCACACATACCAAGCATTTCAATAACATACACACAATATGCTCGATATGTGCAAATACAACATGGCATCACAACATGACTCTACGACACAAGTACTTTATTTAAGGCTCAGAGAGCCATACATAACATACACATAGGTACGGGCCACACGACCCAGCATTCAAGTCATACAGTCATACAAACCAGCAGCGGAAGTAACTTGTCTGAGTACAGACAACTAGTAAAATAAAAGAGGCTTGGAAAGCCTAGCTATACTACGTGGTCCTTCACAAGCTCAGGATCACCACCTGGGCCTTAGCCTACTCATTGATGTCAACGTCTACGAAGAACCCATCAGAAGGGGTTGCAGCGTCTTCTGTAAAATGTAAATTATAGCAACATGAGTACAAAGGTACTCAGCAAGACTTACATCAGATCCTACATACATGCACATTATCAAGAAGGGTTGGTGGAGTTATTGCAGCAAGCCAACTTTGACTCTTGGCTAGGCTATCCTACGAGACTCCAACTTGAAATGATTTTTGCGCACACGAGTCCACTACTCACCACTTCAATACACTACCGAGGATCCACCTCCGTCTTCCTACGGAAGAGCCATCCTCGGCACTCACACTTATCTTGAGGCTTTTAGTAGTTTCCATTTACTTGTCTATGAACTGTATAGGCAACCAAGTAGTCCTTTACCGCGGACGCGGTTATTCGAATAGATCATGATAACCCTGCAGGGGTGTACTTCTTCATACACGCTCTCACCACTTACCGTCGTTTACATGACATGTACTCGGCAACCTTCAAGCGGAAGCCCAACGTGGGTGTCGGCCACGACCTACCTAATCACCTAAGTCTCTAGTCCAGGTTTATCGCCTATTCGGGTTCCATCTATGAGGAGATCCGGCCGAGGTTTCGCTCACAGCCCCAAACGATGTGAACAGGGTTCCCGAGATACCTAACGGGTATTCGGTACACCGTGCCACGTACCTACCGCATCACAGCCCACCCCTACGGTCAGCGCTGTCCACGGCCTCCAGTAGGCTACAAACACCAGAAACTACTTGCAACTCCTGGACAGAGAACTAGGGTGAATAAGAAGTCGAGAGGGTCCATTGGTTTCGGGCCCAATGCATGGTAGTAGCTGAATCTTAAATCACACATACAGATCTCAGTGCTTAAGGTCGGCTTCAATGAAACAACCCACCATGTACTCCTACATGGCCTCTCATCGATACCTTTACCAAATCATGTTCACCACACCACTTTCATTACCGACATAATCATTTCACTCTAGTCCATCACCCAGATGAACCAGACCTGACACGACTCTAAGCATAGCAGGCATAGCAAGGTAGGAACAACACATACATATGGCTCAAACAACTCCTACACATGCTAGTGGGTTTCATCTAGTTACTGTGGCAATGACAGGTCATGCAGAGGAAATGGGTTCAACTACCGTAACACACATCAGTTTGAAACGCGTTGTCTTAATGCAGTAAAAGAGAGCAGGAGCAAGAACATGGGATTGTATCGATATGATCAAATGGCTGGTTGCTTGCCTGATGGTTCGATGCACTGATACGGTTCTTCGTTAGGGTAATCACGGTACTCCTCGGAGGCAGAACCTGCCGCAAAGAACACCGATACACAGCCATCACCAAACAATGTGCAACAATATCATGCATGCATGAAACATGGCAATATGAGTGTGTTGGGCTAATGCAACTAAGAACAGAAGGGTGTGAACCAATTTGAACCAAAGATTCAAATTTCAAACTCAAACATGGCCCTTTAAGGTGTTTTTCCTTGTTCTGCATTAAACATCAAGTTAACTTGTTTAGTCATGCATGAAAATAGTACAGATGGATAGATTGGATTTTTCTGATCATTTTTCATATATAATTTGTCTGATTTGGAGTTACAGATTAAAAGTTATGAATTTTTGAAATTTAAACTATATTCTGGAATTTCCTATATTAGATTAAATCCAAAAAATCAATTACTGCGTCAGCCTGACGTCAGTGTGACATCAGCAGGTCAACGGGACACGTCCGGGTCAAACCTGACAGTGGGTCCCGCGTGTCAGTGTGATTAATTAAACTAAAATTAATTTAAACTAATCCTAATTAGTTAACAGGGCTGGGCCCCACCTGTCATTGACTCAGGGGAGTCAACCAGGGCCCACCCGTGGTCAAACCCGGGTCGGCTGCACCGGCGTTTAGCCGCCGGCGAGCCCGACGCGGCGGCGGAAGTGGTTTTGGCCGTTTCGGCCACCAAATGGGTCGCGGAGACCACCGGAGTGGAGCTGAGGATGAATCGCAGCTCTTGGTGGAGTCCGTTGGGGTCGGGGTGGCCGGAGTTGGCGCCGGCGATGACTTTGGCGGCCACCGGAGTTCGGCCGAAGTCGAACTTGTCGCTAGGGGGTCGGTGAGGTGCGGGGAGTAGCTAGTTAGGTGCTACGTGACGCGGTGAGCATGATGGACACCGTGGAGTGGTCGGAGGGTGACCGGGAGCACGTCGGCGACGAGCTCCACGGTGGTGGGTGCGGTTGAGCTCCGGGAGGTCGCTACACGGCTTGGGAGCAAGTAAAGAAGAGAGGGAAGATGGCTAAGCTCACG
Organism: Triticum dicoccoides; assembly: GCF_002162155.2. NCBI lineage: Eukaryota > Viridiplantae > Streptophyta > Magnoliopsida > Poales > Poaceae > Triticum > Triticum dicoccoides. The sequence continues at coordinate 279,269,280 of NC_041390.1, forward strand.
GGGAGTTCGACGAAGCCCTTGGTGCGGCCGGGGACGGACCGGAGCGACGACGGCGTTGAAGGGGATCTCCGGCGACGGCGGTTCGGGCGAGGTCATTGCGGTGGACTCGGGCGTTGCGAGCGCTCGGGGCTCGGCTTGCTCGATGAAGTGGACAGCGGCGGAGCTCCTGGACACGACAAGAGGACGCACGGGCAGCGGGGAGCGTGGCTACGACGTAGGCACGGCGGCGGTAGCGTCGGCCATGGCTGGGGGGCGCAAGGGGGAGGAGCTGGAGAGGAGAGGGGTATCTGGGGGGTTCGGGGAAGAGAGGGGGAGCGATCCACGACGTCACCGGGCGAGGGGAGCGGCGAGGCGGCGAGCAGGTGCGTGGCGCGCGCTGCGGTCGCCGTCGGGCACCTGCCTGCCTGCCTGGCCGGCAAGCAGCTCACTGGAGCGGTGCTGGGCTGGGCCGGCAGGTGGGCCGGGTGCTGGGCGCCAGGTAAGTTTTTCTATTTTTACTGTTTTCTGTTTTTTTAATACTTCTGCAACTTTGTTGAATTAATAAAAATACCTAGGCAACTCCTAAAATCACCAAACTACTCCTGGTCCATAGTTGGATTATTTCCAACATGAAACATTTTAGTTTGGAGATATTTGAGCATTTAAATATTTTATATAATTTTAAATGCCCAAATTCAAATATTTATGATTTTATTCAAAAACCCTAGATGGCCTAGGAAAATGTGCATCACTTTTGGCAGAGGTTCTGAACCAAGACAAAAATGATGGGCATTTTAGAAGGGCATTTCAGGTTCATTGAAAAAGTTTTTAGTAAACCCTAGTTGGTTTCAGAGGGGGCTGGGGGTTCTGTCATTCCCATTTCAGGTTTCTGATGAAAGAGTAAATATGATGCAACACTCTAATGCATGAACTAGCTAGGGTGTGACAACTCACCCCCACTCAAAAGAATCTCGTCCCGAGATTTGGGTTCTTCCGGAAAGAAGGTGGGGTACTCGAGTCGAAGACGATCCTCCCTTTCCCAAGTTGCTTCATCCTCAGAATGGTGCGACCATTGAACTTTGAGAAACTTGATATTATGACGTCGAGTGGTACGCTCGGCCTGATCGAGGATACGAATGGGGTACTCTCGATATGTAAGATTATCTTGGAGATCAAGCGTTTCGTGGTCCACTCCACGGATAGGATCCGAGAAGCAACGCCTGAGTTGAGAAACATGGAAGACATCGTGGACTCTGGAGAGGTGCGGAGGTAGTTCCAACTGGTAGGCAACTTCTCCTCGTTTTGCGAGAATGCGGAAAGGTCCAATGTAACGAGGAGCCAATTTGCCTTTGATACCGAAACGATGGGTTCCCTTCAGAGGAGTAACCCGAAGGTAAGCCTTCTCGTCAACCTCGAAAGTCATAGCCTTATGTTTTCGGTCATATTGACTCTTTTGACAAGATTGGGCTGTTTTCAACTTTTCACGAATGATGCGAACTTGCTCTTCTGCTTCCTGAATCATATCCGGGCCAAAGAATTGTCTTTCCCCGGTTTCTGACCAGTTAAGGGGTGTTCGACAACGTCATCCATAGAGCACTTCAAAAGGGGCTTTACCCAAGCTAGATTGATAGCTGTTGTTATAAGCAAATTCGGCAAATGGAAGGCATTTCTCCCACTCCATTTCGAATGAGATAACAGAGGCTCGAAGCATGTCTTCTAGGATCTGGTTGACGCATTCCACTTGACCACTTGATTGAGGGTGGAAGGCGGTGCTAAAAGAGAGACGGGTTCCCATAGCATTTTGGAAACTTTCCCAAAATCGAGAGGTGAAAAGACTTCCTCGATCCGAGTTAATTTCCAGAGGAACACCATGGAGAGACACTATTCGGGAGATGTACAAGTCTGCTAACTGACTAGCAGTTATACTCTCACGAACAGGTAAGAAAATGGGCCACTTTGGAAAGACGGTCGACAACGACGAAGATAGCATTATTCCCTCTCTTGGTCCTGGGAAAACCGGTAATGAAATCCATACCAATTTTATCCCATTTCCATTCAGGAATAGCTAAGGGTTGACGGGTGCCAGCAGGCCGTTGATGCTCTGCTTTTACACGACGGCAGACGTCGCAATTAGCAATGTACTGAGCAATTTCTCTCTTCATCCTAGTCCACCAGAACCTCTGGCGTAGGTCCTGATACATCTTAGTGCTACCGGGATGAATAGTGAGAGGAGATTCATGAGCTTCCTTAAGGATCAATCGCCTCAGGTTTCGCACCTTGGGAACCACTAGTCGATTCCCGAAGTATACGACCCCTTGATCATCAATGGAGAAACAATTCGCAACTCCTCTCTTGACGTTTCTCTTGATGCGGGAAATTCCCGGATCTACCTTCTGTGCTTTGATGATCTGATCCGTAAGGGTAGGTTTCGCCACCAAGGTGGAAAGAAAACCTTGAGGAACAATGTGAAGGTTAAGCTTCCGAAATTCCTCATGGAGAAGCGGTTGACTTTGTTGTAACATCAGGTTGTTACAATAAGATTTACGACTTAGCGCATCAGCCATGACGTTGGCTTTCCCTGGGGTGTAAGTTATTCCTAAGTCGAAATCTGTGATCAACTCGACCCAATGTCTTTGCCTGAGATTCAAATCCGGTTGGGTGAAGATGTACTTCAGACTTTGGTGATCAGTGAATATTTCGCAGCGATTACCAAGGAGGTAATGTCGCCAGGTTTTAAGTGCATAGACTACGGCTGCAAGCTCTAGATCATGAGTAGGATAATTCTCCTCATGTGGGCGCAATTGCCGTGAAGCGTAAGCAATTATGTGTCGATCTTGCATGAGAATGCAACCTAGTCCTTGTCGCGAGGCGTCGCAGTAGATAACAAAGTCCTTAGAGAAGTCTGGCGGTACCAGTACGGGAGCAGAAGTCAGGCGTCTTTTCAGTTCCTGAAAGCTGTGCTCACATTGTGGAGTCCATTCGAACTTTTTATCTTTCTTGAGGAGTTCGGTTAGAGGTTTAGCAACTTTGGAGAAGTTCTCGACAAAGCGATGGCAATAGCTCGCTAAGCCCAGAAAACTCCGAACTTGCTTGACCGATTCAGGTGGAGTCCAATTAAGGACGGCTTGAACTCGCTCAGGATTAACAGCAATACCTTTACCAGATATTACATGACCCAGATAGGTCACTTCTGACAACCAGAATTCACATTTAGAAAATTTGGCATAAAGACGATGCTCTCGAAGTTTCTTCAACACTAGCCTTAGATGTTCGGCATGTTCTTCCTCGCTCTTGGAGTAGATGAGTATATCATCGAGATAAACCACGACGAATTTATCCAAATACTCCATGAAGATTGAGTTCATTAACCGAGAAAAGGTGGCTGGAGCGTTGGTTAAACCGAAGGACATGACGGTGTACTCGTATTGGCCATAACGAGTAACAAAGGCCGTTTTAGGAATGTCCCCGTTTCTGATTTTGATTTGATGGTAGCCCAACCTCAAATCCATTTTGGAGAAGACTGAGGATCCAGTGAGCTGATCATACAGGTCGTTGATCCTGGGGAGCGGATATTTGTTCTTGATTGTGACCAAATTGACAGGTCGATAATTTACAACCATCCGGTCCGTACCATCCTTCTTCTTGACGAAGAGGACGGGGCAAGCCCACGGAGATGAACTAGGTCGGATGAAACCCTTTTTCAAGGACTCATCGAGTTGTTTCTTAAGCTCGGCTAGTTCTAGTGGTGCCATCTTATAGGGTCTTCTAGCAATCGGGACGGTTCCTGGAATGAGGTCTATTACGAACTCAACATCCCTGTCAGGTGGAACACCTGGCAATTCCTCTGGGAAGACATCCGGGAAGTCACGGACTACCGGAACGTCCTCAAGGTCTGGCAAAGGGCTGGCGTTAAGAGAATATAACTGTCGCTTGGCTATTCGGGTCAAGACATTGACTATCTTTCCCGAAGGATGGGTGAGTTGAACAGTCCTAGAGAAACAATCAATGTTGGCATGATGGGCTGACATCCAGTCCATACCCAAGATGATATTAATATCTGAAGATTTGAGAGCTATCAAAGATGCAAGGAAAACAAGTCTGTCGACTTGAATTTCATTTCCATGGCTTACTCTAGAAGTTTGCCATTTGGATCCCGGAGTTTGAATTACCATAGAGGATGGCATGTCACAGAATGCGGTGTTATGCAGACGAGCATAGCTCTCGGATATAAATGAATGAGATGCTCCTGTATCAAAAAGAACAGATGTCGGGTGGCAATTAACAAGGAGCGTATCGAGAACGACGTTGGGATCCTCTTGAGCTTCTTCGGCAGAGATACAGTTGACATGGCCACGTGTAGCGGTGGCCGGCTTGGCGTGGAACACTTTTCCTGTCGGCTTGCCACGGCCAACAGCTTTAGCAGATTGGTTGGGGTTGGTCTGGGGACACTCGCGCATATAGTGGCCAGATTCCCCACACTTAAAGCAAGTCACAGAACTGGTACGCGGAGGAGCATTGTTGGTTGGACCACCATAGGGCTTGGCTGGTGCGGACTGTTGAACGGGGCGAGGCGCCTGGAAGGATGGCCTCGGTGTGAACCTGGGTGGCAGGGCAGTGTTAGGCACCCACACGCGGCGCTTCTGAGGACCAGCACCGGATGAGGAACCCACGTCACGGCCATGCTTGCGTGTTGCGTCATAATCAGTCTGACCAGTCTCAGCACTGATGGCCTTGTTAACAAGCTTCTGAAAAGATGTGCACTCATGCAGACGGAGGTCGCGGCGAAGCTCAGGACTAAGTCCCTTACGGAACCTTGCTTGCTTCTTAGCATCAGTAGAAACTTCCTCAGTTGCATATCGTGCGAGGTTACCAAACTCCCTGCTGTAAGCATCCACAGAGAGTCGGCCTTGGGTGAAACTGCAAAATTCCTCACGTTTACGGTCCATGAGACCCTCCAGAATGTGATGTTCACGGAAAGCCTCGCTGAATTCAGCCCAAGTAGTGACATGGCCCGCTGGGCGCATAGCTCCATAATTCTCCCACCATAGACTGGCGGGGCCTTCAAGATGATATGCAGCAAAGGTGACCTTGTCAGCCTCGGCTACTAGCGCGGAGCGCAGTTTGTGAGAAATACTGCGAAGCCAGTCATCAGCGTCGAGAGGCTCGACGGAGTGGTGGAACGTGGGTGGATGTAACTTGATGAAATCACTGAGTGACACCACGTTAGTCCTCTGATGGTGTGCTGTGTTCTGTTCAATACGCTCCAACAAACAGTTGGTCTCCCGCTTGTTTCTTAAGGCTTCCATCATAACCTCGGCTAGGGAAGGAGGATGAGGCAGATTTGCATTCCTGACTTCACTGCCTTCGGCCTGCTCTTGAGGAGCAGGGTTATTGCGCGTGTTGACCATCCTAGGTAAACAAGACAACGATTTAGTCAGAATGATAAGATTCCGACATAGAATACAGAATGTAAGGAGTAACTCGGAATGCAAGATGATCATCCGTATGACATGGTAGATACAGAAACTGCTTCTTTATTCCATCGTCATACACACCATACAAGGTTTAGTACAAGACCAAACAAGGTACTATTACGGTGATAAGAGGATTACATCTCATCGGAGGCATCCCAAGCTTCTATACATTATTTTTCTACACCTCCGGAAGGCGGTACAACTAGGTCATATCCCACGAGTCACGCAGGACGATAGACGACACAACTAGTACGAACTAGTGATACTACCACTAACTCAGACCGATCCGTAGTAGTCCTCGTAGAAGTCACCTCCATAGCCTGGAAGCTCAACATGATCATCCAGGAACAGACGATCCCGCGGAGCTTGAGGACCATAGGGGCTAGGGGGAGGTCTTGGACCAACAGACGGTGGCCTGCAGGGACCGCGAGGTGGGGTGATGCCTCCTACATCACGCCAACCCATCACGTCTGGCAGAGCAGATCTCACAGGATAGAGATCGCGCATATCCGAATATCCAGCTTGCACCGCCGGTGCAAACCGAGTCAACGTGGCCCAATGTTCAGCACGGGTATTGAAGAGCTCTAGCCTCAAGGCCCGATTTTCACGGTCCTTATCCTCGAGCATCTCAGCAGTGGTGCGAGTCCGTGAATCCTCCTGAGTGGGGTCAGCATAGATGGCCTGGAGATACCCTTGTGCTCCCGGAAGTGATCCTGGCATATACCGGAAATCAGAGTCCCGAAATAGGCCAGACCTGACTCGCATGATGGTCATCATAGAGTAGGCGGCGTCCTGCACAGCCATCTCAATAGTAACCCCGAGTCCATAGGAGCAGTGAAGGGGCTCGGTGGATCCAGGATAAGATGGAAATATCCTGACAGTGCAGAGTTACTGGCTTTGATTAAAGTCTCGGAATTGCTCTTCGACCGTGTACTCAGGATACCAACGGTATCCAGCCTTAGTCATTACCCTGACCAACATGGCGGTATGACCGGGTACATCTAGGCATCGAGTCAGGCGAACCACTTGATTGAGGTCGCGAGTGGCCATCTGAAAGCACAACCATAATGCAAAGGCATTAGAATTTCTAGCAAAATTTTGACAGCATAACGGCTGTAAATGCTCAAGAAGGATTTTGAGACATTTGACAAAGGATTTCATACGCACTCAACATCATCATATCAAAGTTCTGAGTCCATCCTAACAACATAATGTGGTAGTAGAACTGAACTAGGCTTGTATCCATCAAACCTATAAGGTACTACTGATTAGTAACACGTGAACCTGATAGAGAGAATAGATCCTAATTCCTTAACCCCCGGTGGAAGAATAGACTGACTCAGATCAGAATGTCAAAAGATAAAGGAGTAAAAAGAGCCTTACGTTCCAACCCACAAACAATTCCCCTACATATAACTAAAGAATTTCTAGACTCAACATCGACCAGTTTGGCTTGGAGAACCTACAGGCAGTCCGGCTCTGATACCAACGCTGTCAGGACCCCGACTCGATGCCACATAGGTCTAGCATGTAACACCTCATATCACTTTGCGGCCTCACGCACGGTATTCCAACGGGTGTCGCCTTACCTTTGCCCGGGACCGTTTGCGCCTTTTGGCACACGTATATGATAGTGTTGCTAGTACCCATATGATAAGGAGCCCGGGCTGACATGGCTAGTCGTAAACCCAAAGTGGCACAAACTTACAGGGACATGCATCCATGACCCAGCAACGAACGTGTCGGTCATCAGCAAGTGGGTCCGGGCTGTAGCACTGGGCTAGCAGGACTCCGGTACTCAATGCGTGACATTTCCCCGAAGGGACAGACACAGGAACGAAGAAGGACACATGCCGGCCAGCCTAAGTGTTCCAGAGCAGTAGCAAGCTACCATGGCTCAGCGGTAACACTAGGAGACATTTACCGGTAAGAGAGGCTACTAAAGATAAACAACTAGATAGTCAGATCCCACACATACCAAGCATTTCAATAACATACACACAATATGCTCGATATGTGCAAATACAACATGGCATCACAACATGACTCTACGACACAAGTACTTTATTTAAGGCTCAGAGAGCCATACATAACATACACATAGGTACGGGCCACACGACCCAGCATTCAAGTCATACAGTCATACAAACCAGCAGCGGAAGTAACTTGTCTGAGTACAGACAACTAGTAAAATAAAAGAGGCTTGGAAAGCCTAGCTATACTACGTGGTCCTTCACAAGCTCAGGATCACCACCTGGGCCTTAGCCTACTCATTGATGTCAGCGTCTACGAAGAACCCATCAGAAGGGGTTGCAGCGTCTTCTGTAAAATGTAAATTATAGCAACATGAGTACAAAGGTACTCAGCAAGACTTACATCAGATCCTACATACATGCACATTATCAAGAAGGGTTGGTGGAGTTATTGCAGCAAGCCAGCTTTGACTCTTGGCTAGGCTATCCTACGAGACTCCAACTTGAAATGATTTTTGCGCACACGAGTCCACTACTCACCACTTCAATACACTACCGAGGATCCACCTCCGTCTTCCTACGGAAGAGCCATCCTCGGCACTCACACTTATCTTGAGGCTTTTAGTAGTTTCCATTTAGTTGTCTATGAACTGTATAGGCAACCAAGTAGTCCTTTACCGCGGACGCGGCTATTCGAATAGATCATGATAACCCTGCAGGGGTGTACTTCTTCATACACGCTCTCACCACTTACCGTCGTTTACACGACATGTACTCGGCAACCTTCAAGCGGAAGCCCAGCGTGGGTGTCGGCCATGACCTACCTAATCACCTAAGTCTCTAGTCCAGGTTTATCACCTATTCGGGTTCCATCTATGAGGAGATCCAGCCGAGGTTTCACTCACAGCCCCAAACGATGTGAACAGGGTTCCTGAGATACCTAACGGGTATTCGGTACACCGTGCCACGTACCTACCGCATCACAGCCCACCCCTACGGTCAGCGCTGTCCACGGCCTCCAGTAGGCTACAAACACCAGAAACTACTTGCAACTCCTGGACAGAGAACTAGGGTGCATAAGAAGTCGAGAGGATCCATTGGTTTCGGGCCCAATGCATGGTAGTAGCTGAATCTTAAATCACACATACAGATGTCAGTGCTTAAGGTCGGCTTCAATGAAACAACCCACCATGTACTCCTACATGGCCTCTCATCGATACCTTTACCAAATCATGTTCACCACACCACTTTCATTACCGACATAATCATTTCACTCTAGTCCATCACCCAGATGAACCAGACCTGACACGACTCTAAGCATAGCAGGCATAGCAAGGTAGGAACAACACATACATATGGCTCAAACAACTCCTACACATGCTAGTGGGTTTCATCTAGTTAATGTGGCAATGACAGGTCATGCAGAGGAAATGGGTTCAACTACCATAACACACAGCAGTTTGAAACGCGTTGTCTTAATGCAGTAAAAGAGAGCAAGAGCGAGAACATGGGATTGTATCGATATGATCAAATGGTTGGTTGCTTGCCTGATGGTTCGATACACTGATACGGTTCTTCGTTAGGGTAATCACGGTACTCCTCGGAGGCAGAACCTGCCGCAAAGAACACCGATACACAGCCATCACCAAACAATGTGCAACAATATGATGCATGCATGAAACATGGCAATATGAGTGTGTTGGGCTAATGCAACTAAGACCAGAAGGGTGTGAACCAATTTGAACCAAAGATTCAAATTTCAAACTCAAACATGGCCCTTGAAGGTGTTTTTCCTTGTTCTGCATTAAACATCAAGTTAACTTGTTTAGTCATGCATGAAAATAGTACAGATGGATAGATTGGATTTTCTGATCATTTTTCATATATAATTTGTCTGATTTGGAGTTACAAATTAAAAGTTATGAATTTTTGAAATTTAAACTATATTCTGGAATTTCCTATATTAGATTAAATCCAGAAAATCAATTACTGCGTCACCCTGACGTCAGTGTGACATCAGCAGGTCAACGGGACACGTCCGGGTCAAACCTGACAGTGGGTCCCGCGTGTTAGTGTGATTAATTAAACTAAAATTAATTTAAACTAATCCTAATTAGTTAACAAGGCTGGGCCCCACCTGTCATTGACTCAGGGGAGTCAACCAGGGCCCACCCGTGGTCAAACCCGGGTCGGCTGCACCGGCGTTTAGCCGCCGGCGAGCCCGACGCGGCGGCGGAAGTGGTTTTGGCCGTTTCGGCCACCAAATGGGTCGCGGAGACCACTGGAGTGGAGCTGAGGATGAATCGCAGCTCTTGGTGGGGTCCGTTGGGGTCGGGGTGGCCGGAGTTGGCGCCGGCGACGACTTTGGCGGCCACCGGAGTTCGGCCGAAGTCGAACTTGTCGCTAGGGGGGTCGGTGAGGTGCGGCGAGTAGCTAGTTAGGTGCTACGTGACGCGGTGAGCATGATGGACACCGTGGAGTGGTCAGAGGGTGACCGGGAGCACGTCGGCGACGAGCTCCACGGTGGTGGGTGCGGTTGAGCTCCGGGAGGTCGCTACACGGCTCGGGAGCAAGTAAAGAAGAGAGGGGAAGATGGCTAAGCTCACGAGGAGTTCGACGAAGCCCTTGGTGCGGCCGGGGACGGACCGGAGCGACAACGGCGTTGAAGGGGATCTCTGGCGACGGCGGTTCGGGCGAGGTCGTTGCGGTGGACTCGGGCGTTGCGAGCGCTCGGGGCTCGGCTTGCTCGATGAAGTGGACAGCGGCGGAGCTCCTGGACACGACGAGAGGACGCACGGGCGGCGGGGAGCGCGGCTACGACGTAGGCACGGCGGCGGTAGCGTCGGCCATGGCTGGGGGGGCGCGAGGGGGAGGAGCTGGAGAGGAGAGGGGTGTCTGGGGGTTCGGGGAAGAGAGGGGGAGCGATCCACGACGTCACCGGGCGAGGGGAGCGGCGAGGCGGCGAGCAGGTGCGTGGCGCGCGCTGCGGTCGCCGTCGGGCACCTGCCTGCCTGCCTGGCCGGCAAGCAGCTCGCTGGAGCGGCGCTGGGCTGGGCCGGCAGGTGGGCCGGGTGCTGGGCGCCAGGTAAGTTTTTCTATTTTTACTGCTTTCTGTTTTTTTAATACTTCTGCAACTTTGTTGAATTAATAAAAATACCTAGGCAACTCCTAAAATCACCAAACTACTCCTGGTCCATAGTTGGATTATTTCCAACATGAAACATTTTAGTTTGGAGATATTTGAGCATTTAAATATTTTATATAATTTTAAATGCCCAAATTCAAATATTTATGATTTAATTCAAAAACCCTAGATGGCCTAGGAAAATGTGCATCACTTTTGGCAGAGGTTCTGAACCAAGACAAAAATGATGGGCATTTTAGAAGGGCATTTCAGGTTCATTGAAAAAGTTTTTAGTAAACCCTAGTTGGTTTCAGAGGGGGCTGGGGGTTCTGTCATCCCCATTTCAGGTTTCTGATGAAAGAGTAAATATGATGCAACACTCTAATGCATGAACTAGCTAGGGTGTGACAACTTGCCTCCATACTATGAAATGCTCCCTTGTCCTTTCTTATGATGAGCATGATGCATACACTTGTTGGGTATTTTACCACATGAATGATAGGTTTTGCATCTCCGCTAACCTCATTTGTTTTTCCGAGTGTTTGTCGTGTTCTTTCATTTTGAAGGATTCAAAAGGCAATACCGTCATGACACACCTTGGTCATGTGAAGGCGTACATGATGCACAACACCAACATTTTCTACATCCACATAAAGGTGAACTCATTCCCTTTAAGTCATCCTCAAATACACATATTGGATGGGTCACTCTTTCATTGTTGGACGTTCGGTGGCTCACGAGGGTCCGGTCGTCCGGTACGTGTCGGATGTCCGGCGTTTTGGCTCGGTTGACGTGGCGCCAGATTTCCGGAGACGGTCGGACATTCGGTCGCTGGAGTGTGTTGAACGTCCGGGACTTGTCGGACGTCCGCTCGTTTGGCTCGGGTGCGGGATTGCCGGTCGTTCGGTCCGGGCCAGTCGTCCGATGGGTCTTCAGGCGTCGGACGTCCGGTCCCGACCGGTCGTCCGGTGGCTAGAGCTTCTTCCGTAGCTCTTCTTCTCGTTCCTCACGCTTGGTGTCCTCGCCTTCTTGTCCATGGTCTTCCTCTTGGTTCCTGGTCATGCATAGCACACATGTTTGAGGTAATAGCCATGTCTCACATATGGAAAGTGATGGTTTAAAGAGGAGCGAGTTCACCTTGTGTCCAATGGGGTATAGATGAGGTCTCGTCTTATGTTCTCTTAGGGCTTGGAGAGTAGTCGGAGTGTACATGGGGATGAACATGGGATGCTCCGCATCAGATGCACTCACTACGAGGCATTACATGACAAACAAAGCATACACCCAGCAAGTAGACATAGCATAGAAGCTAGACATGACAAGAACAACATCATAGCATGCATGGATCAACAACAACAAGCTCGGCAGAATTGCTAAACATGTTAACAATCTGCCAGGAACATTTTATAGCAAAAGTAGAGCTCGATTGACTCAAGCTAGGGTTCTCCATAATTGCAAACAAAGATATGGAGGATAGATCACAACATTATCTACAAAACATCCTTACTGATCATGCTCAAAAGAGGCACAGATCACTAGGAAACAACATGAACATATGGCATAAAAATAATGACAGGGCAAGGACTTAGTGAAATTCTAAGTCCCTGAAATCTGCATCATTGAGTAAACTACTTTGCATGCTTGTGCTAGTCACCACAAAGATAACAAAAATACATGGCATACACCCCTGTAAAGATGGCATGGAATTCTTCAAAACATATGTAGAACTCAGGATCATAGCATGCACACATTAATCATGGCAAAAATGACAAAAGTGCATTTGCTGAAACAGATCTGAAACTATCATCACATAGCCCTCTTCCAACATCATTTCGGGCGTCAAGATGAGCTCAAATGAAAATGATGCAATGAGATGAAATGATGTACTCTTCGAGACGAACATTTTGATATGCTACATGCACGAATCAGAGCCACGGTAAGGAAGTTATGATGTGTCAAAGTATGCAAACAGTTAGGGTTTCGGGGGGGGGGGAAGTCAACCGAGTGAATCTAGGGTTTTCCAGATCTGGTGGTACTGTAGCGGCGGTGGATCCTAGGTTCGCCGGAATCGTCGAGGAGAGGCGGCGGCAGAGGTGGCCGGAGCATGGACGTCGCCGGACTTGGTGGACTGGCCGGAGCGGGGCGGCAGAGTCGATCGAGGAGGGCCCGGAGCAGGCTTGCCCGGGCCGGTGGTGGGAGAGAGAAGGCGGCGATAGGTGGCGTGCAGCGATTGGCGGTGGCGGTGTGTCCGCTAGGTGGCGGACATTGTCCGGTAGCGGTGGGGCTGATGGACTAGCGTTAGGGGGGTTTTGGATCCGGAATTTCGGGGAGGGGATCTATTTATAGAGGTAGAGGGAGCTAGGAAGCTCCAAATGAGGTGTGGTTTGCGGCCACGCGATCGTGATCGAACGATCTAGATGTTGGAGGAGGTTTAGATGGGTTTTGGGCCACTTTGGAAGGGTGTTAGGCTGCAACACACACGAGGCCTTTTCGGTCCCTCGGTTAACCGTTGGAGTATCAAACGAAGTCCAAATGGCACGGAATTTGACAGGCGGTCTACCGGTAGTAAACCAAGGCCGCGTGATAAGTCTCAGTACAATCCGAAAACGTTTAACACCCACACACGAAAAGAGGTAGAAAGGGACACGGGAGCACATAGGAGCGCCGGAATGCAAAACAGACAACGGGGAAAATGCTCGGATGCATGAGACGAACACGTATGCAAATGCAATGCACATGATGACATGATACGAGATGCATGACAAAGACAAAACACACGGAGACAAAAACCAGACAATGAGGAAATAGAATAACTTAGTGCCGGAAAAGGCAAGAGTTGGGATACAAATAAGGTAGGTTACACCCGGGGTGTTACACCTACGTCCTGCTTGATTTATTCTTGATGATATGAGTATTAAAAGAGTTGATCTACCACGAGATCGGAGAGGCTAAACCCTAGAAGCTAGCCTTTGGTATGATTGTATGTTGTCCTACGGACTAAAACCCTCCGGTTTATATAGACACCGGAAAGGGCTAGGGTTACACAAGGTCGGTTACAAAGGAGGAGATATACATATCCGTATTGCCTAGCTTGCCTTCCACGCCAAGTAGAGTCCCATCCGGACACGAGACGAAGTCTTCAATCTTGTATCTTCATATTCCAACAGTCCGGCCAAAGGATATAGTCCGGCTGTCTAGAGACCCCCTAATCCAAGACTCCCTCACCTCCCCTTCCCACTCATACGAGACATGGTTGCTACCTAATGTAAAGACACTACGTCTGCTCAGGAACCGAGGAGACGACCATGGAGATGCTTGAAGCATAGGACAAGTCCACACGGAAGTGGATCGAGAAGTGCCTCAAGTGGAGTCACCGCGGAGCTATAGCGGTCGGACATTCGGCAAGAGCCCGGACATCTGGCGCCACCAAGCAGAAGAAGACCAGAGAGAGACAGACGCTAGGCGACTCTATAGCGGCTGGACATCCTGTAACGCCCCGAGACCGATGTGCCAGGTGTCCTCCAGTTATTCGATGTTGGTTGCCTTGTCATTGCTTGTGTGTCATGCATTGCATATCATGTCATTATGTGCATTTCATTTGCATACATGTTTGTCTCATGCATCCGAGCTTTTTCCCCGTTGTCCGTTTTGCAATCCGGTGCTCCTATGTCATCCGGTGTCCATTTCTACCTCTTTTCATGTGCGGGTGTTAAACATTTTCGGATTGGACCGAGACTTGTCATGCAGCCATGGTTTACTACTGGTAGACCGCATGTCGAGTTTCGTGCCATTTGGACTTCGTTTGATACTCCTACGGTTAACCGAGGGACCGAAAAGGCCTTGTGTGTGTTGCAGCCCAACACCCCTCCAAAGTGGCCCAAAACCCACCTAAACCCCCTCCATCACCTAGGTCGTTCGATCACGATCGCGTGGCCGCAAACCGCACCTCATTTGGACACTCATAGCTCCCTCTACCTATATATTTGTCATCTCCCCCAAAAATCTCGCGGATGAAACCCTAGCTCCTCCTACCTCGCGCCACCAGACACATTCTCCCACACCGGACATGTTCGATGTCGTCCCGCCGCCCAATCATTACGCTCCATGTGTCCCAGCGGCGCCCTCCGCCGACACGGCCCACGAGGCCCACGGCAGGCCCGCCCGAGCCCGAGCACCCGCGCCGCCGCCCCGAGCGCTCGCCTCCCTCTGCCGCCGTGCCACTGCACCGCTCCTCCGCTGCACAGTCTGCAGATTCCCCCGCTGGTCACCGCCCTTGCCGGAGCGCTCCGCCCGAGCTCGGCACCGTCGCCGGTCAACCACGCCGCCGCCTACTAGTGCTTCTCCCACGCCCGATCTGAAGCCCGCCGCCCGGATCCGCTACCTACGGGCCCCTCTGCCCCGGATCCGGTGGGATCCGCAGCTCTGCCAACCACGGCGCCTCCCTTCGCCGGATTCGTGGAGCGCCGCCGCCGTTTTCGCCGCGGCAGGAGTGGGAGCGCCCGACCCTCCTCCGTCTCCTGCTTGGACCGCGCCAGTGCATTGCGTGGGCCTCCCCGCGGCCCATCTTCGCCTTAGGCCCAACACCCCACCAGCGCCAGCCTGCCTCATCGCCGATTCGTCCCAAGCGCCCGTTAACCCTGTTCACCGAGGTCTAATTTTTTTTGTCCAAGTCCCAGATCTGCTCTATTTTTATGCCTCCTTCATCATGTCATAACTCATCAACCTTGGCTCCGATTCGTGCGTGTAGCATATCAAAATATTCGTCTCGACGAGTACATCATTTCATCTCATTGCATCATTTTCATTTGAGCTCATCTTGATGCCCAAAATGCTGTTGGAAGAGGGCTATGTGATGATTATGTTAGATCTGTTTCAGCAAATGGCCTTTTGTCATTTTTTGCGATGATTAATGTGTGCATGCTATGATCCTGAGCTCTACATGTGTTTTGATGAATGCCATGCCATCTTTACAGGGGTGTGTGCCAGGTATTTTTGTGATCTTTGTGGTGACTAGAACAAGCATGCAAAGTAGCTTACTCAATGATGCTAATTTCAGGGACTTCGAATTTCACTAAGTCCTTGTCCTGTTATTGTTTTTATGCCATATGTTCATGTTGTTTCCTAGTGATCCGTGCCTCTTTTGAGCATGATCAGTAAGGATGTTTTGTAGATAATGTTGTGATCTATCCATCCATGTCTTTGTTTGCAATTATGGAGCACCCTAGCTTGAGTCAATTGAGCTCTACTTTTGCTATAAAATGTTCCTGGCAGATTGTTAACATGTTTAGCAATTTTTCCGATCTTGTTGTTGTTGATCCGTGCATGCTATGATGTTGTTCTTGCCATGTATAGCTTCTATGCCATGTCTCTTTGCTGGGTGTATGCTTAGTTTGTCATGCAACGCCTTGTGGTGAGTGCATCGAGCTCGTAAACATGCCTACTCGTTATCTGTTTTGCCATGATCCAGTTTATATTTTTGCTATCTTCACATGCTTGCAATTGTATTTTCCGATCCCTTTTGGCTTATGATCACTAAGGGCCTTTTGTTATATATGTTTAGTAGCTTCATGCCATGCCTTGCTTTGCCATGATATGTTCCTGTAGCATATAGTTATCGTGCTCTAAACATTCCTTCCTGATGATAAATTCCTGATATCCTATTAATTTCACTAAGTCTGAAACCTGTTATCTTTTGCACTTTTGCCATTCTTGTCTGAACCTGTTAATGAGTGAATTAGCCGTAGCTCAGTGTTAATCTTTTGTCAAGCATCATGAGTGGATCCCTGCCATGTATTTTGTTGCCATGTTTGAGCGCAGTAGCATGTTGTTCTTGATGCATTTAGATGGTCTCGTGCTGTTTATCGCAGACCGGTGCCATATTTGTTTTGCTTGCCATTTCCAAACCGTGCATCCGATTCCGGCGATCTTTATATCGATTTCAAGTGAAAGCAACTCCTCTTTCTAGCGGAACTTTGGATTTCCAAGTTGAGGCCAGGTTCAATCATTCCTTTCCAAATCATGCATATGCATCATATACCGCATCCCGCATATCATTCCATGTTCATGTGTTGGTTGTTTACTATGTTGTGTGCTTCTTTCCGGTGTTGCTTCTTCGGGTTGGTTCCGATAACGTCGCGTTTGTGAGGACCCGTTCAACTACGTCCGTTTGTCTTCTTCATGGACTTGTTCTTCTTCCTTGCGGGAGCTCGGGCAAGATGACCATACCCTCGAAATCACTTCTATCTTTGCTTGCTAGTTGCTAGCTCTTTTGTTATGCCTATGCTGCGATACCTACCACTTGCTTATCATGCCTCCTATATTTTTAACCCAAGCCTCTAACCCACCTTCTCCTAGCAAACCGTTGTTTGGCTATGTTACTGCTTTGCTCAGCCCCTCTTATAGCGTTGTTAGTTGCAAGTGAAGATTGGAGTTTGTTTCGTGTTGGAACATGGATATTTTGTTGGGATATCACAATATCTCTTATTTAATTAATGCATCTATATACTTGGTAAAGGGTGGAAGGCTCGGCCTTATGCTTGGTGTTTTGTTCCACTCTTGCCGCCCTAGTTTTCGTCATATCGGTGTTATGTTCCCGGATTTTGCGTTCCTTACACGGTTGGCTTATAATGGGAACCCCTTGACAGTTCGCCTTGAATAAAACTCCTCCAGCAAGGCCCAACCTTGGTTTTACCATTCGCCACCTAGCCTATTTTTTCCTTGGGTTAGGCCAGCCCAAGGGTCATCTTTATTTTAACCCCCCCGGGCCAGTGCTTGTCTAAGTGTTGGTCCGAAACAGAGCCACTTGCGGCGCCACCTTGGGGAAACTTGAGGGCTGGTTTTAGCTGTACGTAGTGTTCATCCGGTGTTTCCCTGAGAATGAGATATGTGCAGCTCCCATCAGGATGTCGGCGCATCGGGCGGTCTTGCTGGACTTGTTTTACCATTGTCGAGGATGTCTTGTAACCGTGATGCCGGGTCTGATCGGATTGTCTTGGGAGAAGGAATATCCTTCGTTGACCGTGAGAGCTTGTGATGAGCTAAGTTGGGACACCCCTGCAGGGATTTGAACTTTCGAAAGCCGTGCACGCAGTTATGGGCAGATGGGAATTTGTTAATGTCCGGTTGTAGAAAACCTAAAGTTGACCTTAATTAAAATGCACCAACCGCGTGTGTAACCGTGATGGTCTCTTCTCGGCGGGGTCCGGGAAGTGAACTCGGTGTTGGAGTAATGCTTGATGTAGGTTGTTCTAGGATCACTTCTTGATCATAGTTGTTCGACCGTGCTTTTGCCTTCTCTTCTCGCTCTCTTTTGCGAATATGTTAGCAACCATATATGCTAGTCGCTTGCTGCAGCTCCACCCTCATACCTTTTCCCTTCCTATAAGATTAAATAGTCTTGATCGCGAGGGTGTGAGATTGCTAAGTCCCCGTGACTCACAGATACTTCCAAAACCAGCTTGCAGGTGCCGATGATACCATGCAGATGATGCAACCAAGCTCAAGGAGGAGCTCGATGAAGATCGTGTCCATTATGTTGTTCCGTTTCAGTTGATCAGTAGTGGAGCCCAGTCGGGACGATCAGGGATCTGTGCAGCTTTTGGGGTAGTGTTCTTTTATTTTGGTTCTCTAGTCGGACCTTGAGTGTATCTGGTTGATGTAAAGCTTTATTCATGTTTGTGTGAAGTTGCGAGTGTAAGCCAACTATGTATCTCTTTCCCTTATTTACTACATGGGTTGTTGTGAAGATTACCTCACTTGCGACATTGCTTTCAATGCGGTTATACCTCTAAGTCATGCTTCGACACGTGGGAAAAATAGCCGGATCGAGGGCGTTGCAAGTTGGTATTAGAGCCTTCCCCGACCTTAGGAGCCCCCTACTTGATCGAATCGCTAGCGTTGTTGAGTCTAGAAAAATGTTTTGAGTCAGGAATTATATATCGGAGAGTTAGGAATTCTTTTTACTTCCCAGTCCCTTCGTCACTCTGGTGAGGCATCCTGACGTACAGTTTTGACTCTTCTCTTCTCAAATTTCACTAAAGGGTTGTGGCAGTGTCCCCGGGAAGTTGACCTCCGAGGTGTTGTCGTCACAATTTTATCGTTGAGATTCTAGAATACCTGAGTTTCGCCGACATCGAAAATCTCTTTTATGCAGTTGTTGGTGAGATGACCTCGACGCCACCCAGAACTGGGGCGGGAGTTCGGGAGTATTGCCATAACTTGTATAACGGATGCTTTTCAAAGGTTGAGGTAAACGATTTCCGAAGGTTTCTTGGTTATGTGTTGAAGGATGGATACAGCTGGATGTAGGATTTGCTAGTTTGGGTGAGATATTATGCTTCCCCTGTATCCCCAACACCTGATTGCATAACCGGAAAGTTTCGGGAGTTTATAAGTGGGAATTCAAGTAGATCTTAGGACATCTTTCCGACAGATGTATGATATGAAATTGGGGTTCGACGTCTAGTGGTCCGCCTATCCACAGTTGGTTTTACAGTGGTCTCGTTGTGTCTTAAAGAGTCCTTGGCTATGCCGACTCGGGGACGCTTCGTATGTCATGTGCACTGCCTTGTACATGATGGTGCTGTACGATCAAGCCCGTGTAGGCCCCACCACGAATACTTCGGACGAAATCTCTATCATATGTTTGTTCTGGCTTATTTTGCAAGCCAATCCTTTGTTTTGTTTTGAGTTGTGGTATTCGAGTTGCTTCAAAGTCAAGTATTGATTCCAAACCTTCCCTAAGCGGTGTTCTCATAATTGTTTGTGGATGCTAATCCTTCTTGATCATCGAGTTTGTCATTTCAATTTCTTTTCAACCGGCGCACTTCTCGTCAAGTGGATCCGATCATTTCAACATTTGCAAGATCCAATCTCAGTTTTCATCAATGGTGTTTTCTTCATCCGTCCTAAATTGCCTTTGTTTTCCTTCCCTCCCACCCTTTTTATTCAAGGACTCAGATTTATTAATCAAGTATCCATCTTATGGATGTGAAGTATCTTTGTTTTTTCCGTCAATGTTTTTATCCGGTGATTCTCATGAAGATTCTAATGGAGCTTCAAGTTTGTAATTCTTCATTCTTTCATCTCCGGTGGTTTCAAGCCAAGCTTTGTTGATCATATCCTTTCCTCGTTTCAATGCTTTCTCATGCTGGTGCACCTCTTAATCATCTACTTCTCGCTATTCAATTGTTTCGGAGTGTTGAAGATATCTCGAAGATTCGCGTTTCCATTCTCAATCTGTTCAAGCTATTTCGAGATTGCTATCTCATTCAAGCCATTTAATTAAACCGACGCAATCTATATTTTAAATCATTCAACGGTGTTTTATTTTGAGTGGGCCCTAACCCACAGGTCTTTTCCTAGGATCTTACCTGACTCTTCTATTTTCCTGGAGCTACCCTAAATTCTTTTCAAAGTTTGACGTAAGAATGAATTTTCATCAGTCAGATGTGTTTCTCCAAGATCTCTCAATTTCTTTTCACCGTTGGCTCAACCTTTCCATTCTTCATTCCGGAGTGTCTCAACAATTCATGGTGGTGTTTCTCATCGTCATTCTCACATTTGAAGACCGAAGAAGAGTTCCTCTAAATCTTGCTCTTTTCTTTTCAAGATTCATGGTTCTAGCGTATTGCCTAATCATTGTATTTGATTGCGAGAATTCTTTTCCCATCCGGAGCTATTCAAGATTCTTTTCAGTGTGATTCTCCAAAGGCCATCATTTCTGTTTATTCATTCTCAGCTTTCAGCTATCATTCTCCAATCTTACTGGTGCATCGATCAAATATCCTCTAATCAGTTCATGATCTCTTCGTTCTTTTGTATCTAAATTCTCTCATGTATCTTCGTTCATTTGCTAATTCTTACCGGTGATTCACCCGTTTACTCGTTCATTTTCAATTCTTACGGTGGTTCGTTCAAGATCCTTCTTTATATGTTATTGTATCAATTCACTCGTTCTTTCCCATTTTACCAGTGGTTCGTAGAAGACCTTCTCAAGGTTGCGCTATATCTATCTTAATCCTTTCTACGAGAATAAGTAGTATGCCAAATCCATTGTTTGTCATCAATTTAATTGGTGAAGGATGAGCATAATGTAATTCTTATTCTTATTTCATCGAGTGAATTCAATTCCTTATTCCGGAGGCTCTTCAAATTCTCGGTTTCATTTGATTCATATTTCTTTTCCTGGAGTTCCAAGCTCTCTCAATTTTTTTCGTCATGAAGATCCATCTAAATCATTGCAATGATTCAACCTTATTCTTTTCATCCTTCATTTCGTTTGTTCATTCTTTTGTTTACCAAAGTTCTTTATGGAGGTTCTACATGATGGTTCATCAAGGATTTAATTCCTTCTCGAAGTTTTCATCAAGATTCTTTTCTAAGGAGCTCAAGTATTCTTCATATTGCAATTCGGAGTGCAAATCTTTCACGCATATCTTTTGAGGTGGTGTTATGTCATTTTGACAATTTCTTTCGTGTTTCATGATTCGCAAGTTTTCAGGAATGAGATATTTTAAATCCATCAATCTCGTCATTGGAGTCATCTTGGGTTATATTTCACCTAAAGCTTTCCCTAAGGATTGTTGTTATTTATGGTGCTTATAAATGACTCAAGTTCTTCATTTATTCTCCCGGTGAAATACTTCCTTGTTTCCTTGTTCATTTCAATCCAATTCTTCTTCCCGTGAGTGCCAGATTGTAACCTCATAATTTGAGATGTATTCCATAAGACCATATCAAGTTTATTCTTTTCGTTGTTGGTTATCCAACAACTCCGTTCTAGCATATGTTGTAAGCGTGCTCTCTCAAGATCTCGTTTCACTCTGTTCATTTCATTTCTTTCTTTCTTTGTTCCGGAGGCATTGTGATGTTGCTCTTTTCTCTCATCATCTCGAATGGTGAGGATCGTGTTCTTTTCGTGCTTACCCATTCAACTAGAGTGTTATGTCTATCATTCCTCTTCTAACCGGAGTCTCATCCAAGTGCTTTCATTTTGTCAAGTTCTTATTCTATGCCTTCCATTTCTAATCGGAGTGTTGTCGTAGTTGATCTTCACCGTTCCTTGTACATCTCGTCTCAACCGAGGTGCTTGTATGTACTTATTGTCCATTGCAACCCTTTTCTCATGTCTTTCAACCTACAGGGTTCTCGTGATGTTCCTTGTTCCTCGTTTCTAATGGAGGTTTTTCAACTTTATTCATCTTCGTTGTATTCTTTCTTTCAAATTTTCTCAACCTCGCAAGGTTCATGGTTTCACTCGTTTTTCAAAGAAGCAACTTAGTTTTACCTCTTCTCTTCCTCTTCTTTTTCCCTCCGGTGCCATTCTAGATCTCGGGACGAGATCCTCTCGTAGTGGTGGAGTGTTGTAACGCCCCGAGACCAATGTGCCAGGTGTCCTCCAGTTATTCGCTGTTGGTTGCCTTGTCATTGCTTGTGTGTCATGCATTGCATATCATGTCAGCATGTGCATTTCATTTGCATACATGTTCATCTCATGCATCCGAGCTTTTTCCCCGTTGTCTGTTTTGCAATCCGGTGCTCCTATGTCATCTGGTGTCCCTTTCTACCTCTTTTCGTCTGCGGGTGTTAAAAGTTTTCGGATTGGACCGAGACTTGTCATGCGGCCTTGGTTTACTACTGGTAGACCGCCTATCGAGGCCCAACACCCCTCCAAAGTGGCCCAAAACCCACCTAAACCCCCTCCATCACCTAGGTCGTTTGATCACGATCGCGTGGCTGCAAACCGCACCTCATTTGGACAATCCTAGCTCCCTCTACCTATATATTTGTCATCTCCCCCAAAAATCTCGCGGATGAAACCCTAGCTCCTCCTACCTCGCGCCACCGGACACATTCTCCCACACCGGACATGTCCGATGCCGTCCCGCTGCCCAATCATTGCGCGCCATGTGTCCCAACGCCGCCCTCCGTCGCCACGGCCCGCGAGGCCCACGGCAGGCCCGCCCGGGCCTGAGCACCCATGCCGCCGCCCCGAGCGCTCGCCTCGCTCTGCCGCCGTGCCACTGCACCACTCCGCCGCCCCGCTGCCTGCAGATTCCCCCGCTGGTCGCCGCCCTTGTCGGAGCGCTCCGCTCGAGCTCGTCGCCGTCGCCGGTCAACCACGCTGCCGCATACTGGTGCTTCTCCCGCGCCCGATCTGAAGCCCGCCCCCCGGATCCACTGCCTACGGGCCCCTCTGCCCCGGATCCGGCGGGATCCTTAGCTCTGCCAACCACGGCGTCGCCCTTCGCCGGATTCGTGGAGCGCCACCGCCGTTTTCGCCGCGGCAGGAGCAGGAGTGCCCGACCCTCCTCCGTCTCCTGCTTGGACCACGCCAGTGCATCGCATGGGCCTCCCCACCAGCGCCCCACCAGCGCCGGCCTGCCTCATTGCCGATTAGGCCCAAGCGCCGTTGACCCTGTTCACCGAGGTCTATTTTTTTTGTCCAAGTCCCAGATCTGATATATTTTTATGCCTCCTTCATCATGTCATAACTCATCAACCGTTGCTCTGATTCGTGTGTGTAGCATATCAAAATGTTCGTCTCGACAAGTACATCATTTCATCTCATTGCATCATTTTCATTTGAGATCATCTTGATACCAGAAATGCTGTTGGAAGAGGGCTATGTGATGATTATGTCAGATCTGTTTCAGCAAATGGCCTTTTGTCATTTTTTGCCATGATTAATGTGTGCATGCTATGATCCTGAGCTCTACATGTGTTTTGATGAATGCCATGCCATCTTTACAGGGGTGTATGCCATGTATTTTTGTGATCTTTGTGGTGACTAGCACAAGCATGCAAAGTAGCTTATTCAATGATGCTGAAGTCAGGGACTTCGAATTTCACTAAGTCCTTGTCCTATTATTGTTTTTATGCCATATGTTCATGTTGTTTCCTAGTGATTTGTGCCTCTTTTGAGCATGATCAGTAAGGATGTTTTGTAGATAATGTTGTGCTCTATCCATCCATGTCTTTGTTTGCAATTATGGAGCACCCTAGCTTGAGTCAATCGAGCTCTACTTTTGCTATAAAATGTTCCTGGCAGATTGTTAACATGTGTAGCAATTTTGCCGAGCTTGTTGTTGTTGATCCGTGCATGCTATGATGTTGTTCTTGCCATTTCTAGATTCTATGCCATGTCTATTTGCTGGGCGTATGCTTAGTTTGTCATGCAATGCCTTGTGGTGAGTGCATCGAGCTCGTAAACATGCCTACTTGTTATCTGTTTTGCCATGTTCTAGTTTTTCACTAAGTCTGAATCTGTTTATGTTTTTGCTATGTTCACATGGTTGCAATTGTATATTCTATTCCCTTTTGGCTTATGGTCACAAAGGGACTTTTTTATATGTTTTTTGTAGCTTCAAACCATGCCTTACTTTGACATGATATGTTCCTGTAGCCTATAGTTATCGTGCTCTAAACATTGCGTCCTGATGATAAATTCCTGATATCCTGTTAATTTCACTAAGTCTGAAACTTGTTATCTTTTGCACGTTTGCCATGCTTGTTTGAACATGTTAATTAGTGAATTATCCGTAGCTCAGTGTTCATCTTTTGTCAAGCATCATGATTGGATCCCTGCCATGTATTTTGTTGCCATGTTTGAGTGCAGTAGCATGTTGTTCTTGATGCATTTAGATGGTCTCATGTTGTTTATCACAGACCGGTGCCATATTTGTTTTGCTTGCCATTTCCAAACCGTGCATCCGATTCCGGCGATCTTTGTATCGATTTCAACTGAACTCAACTCCTCTTTCTAGTGGCACTCTTGGATTTCCTAGTCGAGGCCAGGTTCAATCATTTCTTTCCAAATCATGTATATGCATCACATACCGCATCCCGCGTATCATTCCATGTTCATGTGTTGCTTGTTTACTATGTTGTGTGCTTCTTTCCGATGTTGCTTCTTCGGGTTGGTTCCGATAACGTCGCGTTTGTGAGGACCCGTTCGACTATGTCCGTTTTTCTTCTTCATGGACTCGTTCTTCTTCCTTGCGGGAGTTCAGGCAAGATGACCATACCCTCGAAATCACTTCTATCTTTGCTTGCTAGTTGCTCGCTCTTTTGCTATGCCTATGCTGCGATACCTACCACTTGCTTATCATGCCTCCCGTATTTTTAAGCCAAGCCTCTAACCCACCTTGTCCTAGCAAACCGTTGTTTGGCTATGTTACCACTTTGCTCAGCCCCTCTTATAGCGTTGTTAGTTGCAGGTGAAGATTGGAGTTTGTTTCATGTTGGAACATGGATATTTTGTTGGGATATCACAATATCTCTTATTTAATTAATGCATCTATATACTTGGTAAAGGGTGGAAGGCTCGACCTTATGCCTGGTGTTTTGTTCCACTCTTGCCGCCCTAGTTTCCGTCATATCGGTGTTATGTTCCCGGATTTTGCGTTCCTTACACGGTTGGGTTATAATGGGAACCCCTTGACAGTTCGCCTTGAATAAAACTCCTCCAACAAGGCCCAACCTTGGTTTTACCATTTGCCACCTAGCCTCTTTTACCCTTGGGTTAGGCCAGCCCAAGGGTCATCTTTATTTTAACCCCCCCAGGCCAGTGCTTGTCTAAGTGTTGGTCCGAAACAGAGCCACTTGCGGCGCCACCTCGGGGAAACTTGAGGGCTGGTTTTAGCTGTACGTAGTGTTCATCCGATGTTGCCCTGAGAACGAGATATGTGTAGCTCCCATCAGGATGTCGGCGCATCGGGCGGTCTTGCTGGACTTGTTTTAGCATTGTCGAGGATGTCTTGTAACCGGGATGCTGAGTCTGATCGGATTGTCTTGGGAGAAGGAATATCCTTCGTTAACCGTGAGAGCTTGTGATGGGCTATGTTGGGACACCCCTTCAGGGATTTGAACTTTCGAAAGCCGTGCCCGCGGTTATGGGTAGATGGGAATTTGTTAATGTCCGGTTGTAGAAAACCTAAAGTTGACCTTGTTGGGGAACGTAGCAGAAATTCAAAATTTTCCTACGTGTCACCAAGATCTATCTATGGAGAGACCAGCAACGAGTAGAAGGAGAGTGCATCTACATACCCTTGTAGATTGCTAAGTGGAAACGTTCAAGTGAACGGGGTTGATGGAGTCGTTCTCGTCGTGATTCAAATCACCGATGATCAAGTGCCGAACGGACGGCACCTCCGCGTTCAACACACGTACAGCCCGGTGACGTCTCCCACGCCTTGATCTAGCAAGGAGAGAGGGAGAGGTTGAGGAAGACTCCATCCAACAGCAGCACAACGGCGTGGTGGTGATGGAGGAGCATGGCAATCCAGCAGGGCTTCGCCAAGCACCATGGGAGAGGAGGAGTAGGGAGAGAGGTAGGGCTGCACCAAGAGGGATAGAACTCATGTGTATGGCAGCCCCAAACCTCATCTATATATAGGGGGAAGGGGGGGCTGCGCCCCCTTTAGGGTTTCCCACCCCCAAGGGGTGCGGCCAGCCCTAGATGGCAAAGGGGAGGCGGCCAAGGGGGGAGAGGAGAGGGAGGCGCACCAATATGGGCCTTAAGGCCCATCTGGACTAGGGTTTGCCCCCTCCCACTCTCCCTTGCGCCTTGCACCCTTGTGGGGGGTGCACCAGCCCTCCTAGGGGCTGGTCCCCTCCCACACTTGGCCCACGCAACCTTCTGGGGCAGGTGGCCCCACTTGGTGGACCCCCGGGACCCTCCCGGTGGTCCCGGTACATTACCGATATCGCCCGAAACTTTTCCGGTGACCAAAACAGGACTTCCCATATATAAATCTTTACCTCCGGACCATTCCGGAACTCCTCGTGACGTCCGGGATCTCATCCGGGACTCCGAACAACATTCGGTAACCACATACAAACTTCCTTTATAACCCTAGCGTCATCGAACCTTAAGTGTGTAGACCCTACGGGTTCGGGAGACATGCAGACATGACCGAGACGTTCTCCGGTCAATAACCAACAGCGGGATTTGGATACCCATGATGGCTCCCACATGTTCCACGATGATCTCATCGGATGAACCACGATGTCAAGGACTTAATCAATCTCGTATTCAATTCCCTTTGTCTAGCGGTATTGTACTTGCCCGAGATTCGATCGTCGGTATACCGATACCTTGTTCAATCTCGTTACCGGCAAGTCTCTTTACTCGTTCCGTAACACATCATCCCGTGATCAACCCCTTGGTCACATTGTGCACATTATGATGATGTCCTACCGAGTGGGCCCAGAGATACCTCTCCGTTTACACGGAGTGACAAATCCCAGTCTCGATCCGCATAAAACAATAGATACTTTCGGAGATACCTGTAGTGCACCTTTATAGTCACCCAGTTACGTTGTGACATTTGATACACCCAAAGCACTCCTACGGTATCCAGGAGTTACACGCTCTCATGGCCGAAGGAAGAGATACTTGACATTGGCAAAGCTCTAGCAAATGAACCACACGATCTTTTGTGCTAGTCTTAGGATTGGGTCTTGTCCATCACATCATTCTCCTAATGATGTGATCCCATTATCAACGACATCCAATGTCCATAGCCAGGAAACCATGACTATTTGTTGATCACAACGAGCTAGTCAACTAGAGGCTCACTAGGGACATATTGTGGTCTATGTATTCACACGTGTATTACGATTTCCGGATAATACAGTTATAGCATGAATAAAAGACTATTATCATGAACAAAGAAATATAATAATAACACTTTTATTATTGCCTCTAGGGCATATTTCCAACAGTCTCCCACTTGCACTAGAGTCAATAATCTAGTTCACATCACCATGTGATTAACACTGACAGGTCACATCACCATGTGACCAACATCCAAAGAGTTTACTAGTGTCACTAAACTAGTTCACATCATCATGTGATCAAGACTCAATGAGATCTGGGGTTTGGTCATGTTCTGCTTGTGAGAGAGGTTTTAGTCAACGGGTCTGAACCTTTCAGATCCGTGTGTGCTTTACAAATCTCTATGTCATCTCCTAGATGTAGCTCCCACGTTCTATTTGGAGCTATTCCAAATAACTGTTCTAGTTGGAGCTATTCTAAATTATTGCTCCATTATATGTATCCGGTCTCTCTATTCAGAGCTATCCGGATAGGTGTCAAGCTTGCATCGACATAACCCTTTACGACGAACTCTTTTACCACCTCCATAATCGAGAAAATTCCTTAGTCCACTAGTTACTAAGGATAACTTTGACCGCTGTCCTGTGAGCCATTCTTGGATCACTCTTGTACCCCTTGACTGACTCATGGCAAGGCACACTTCAGGTGCGGTACACAGCATAGCATACTGAAGAGCCTACGTCTTAAGCATAGGGGACGACCTTCGTCCTTTCTCTCTATTCTGCCGTGGTCGAGCTTTAAGTCTTAACTTCGTACCTTACAACTCAGGCAAGAACTCCTTCTTTGACTGGTCCATCTTGAACACCTTCAAGATCATGTCAAGGTATGTGCTCATTTGAAAGTATTATTAAGCATTTTGATCTATCCTTATAGATCTTGATGCTCAATGTTCAAGTAGCTTAATCCAGGCTTTCCATTGAAAAAAACCTTTCAAATAACCCTATATGCTTTCTAGAAATTCTACATCATTTCTGATCATCAATATGTCAACAACATATACTCATCAGAAATTCTATAGTGCTCCCACTCACTTCTTTGGAAATACAAGTTTCTCATAAACTTTGTACAAACCCAAAATCTTTGATCATCATCAAAGCATACATTCCAACTCCGAGATGCTCACTCCAGTCCTTAGAAGGATCGCTGGAGCTAGCATACCTTTTAGCATCCTTAGGATCGACAAAAACTTTCTGATTGTATTACATACAACCTTTCCTTACGAAAACTGGTAAGGAAACTCGTTTTGATATCCATCTGCCAGATTTCATAAATGCAGCTAATGCTAACATGAATCCGACGGACTTAAGCATCGCTACGTATGAGAAAATCTCATCGTAGTCAACTCCTTGAACTTGTGAAAAACTCTTCGCCACAAGTCGAGCTTCATAGATGGTGACATTACCATCCACGTCCGTCTTCTTCTTAAAGATCCATTTATCTCAATGGCTTGCCGATCATCGGGCAAGTCCACCAAAGTCCATGCTTTGTTCTGATACATGAATCCTATCTCGGATTTCATGGCTTCTAACCATTCGTCAGAATTTGGGCCCACCATCGCTTCTCCATAGCTCGTAGGCTCATTGTTGTCTGGCAACATGACTTCCAAGACAGGATTACGTACCACTCTGAAGTAGTACGCATCCTTGTCATCCTACGAGGTTTGGTAGTGACTTGATCCGAAGTTTCATGATCACTATCATAAGCTTCCACTTCAATTGGTGTAGGTGCCACAGGAACAACTCCCTGTGCCCTGTCACACACTAGTTGAAGAGACGGTTCAATAACCTCATCAAGTCTCCACCATCCTCCCACTCAACTCTTTCGAGAGAAACCTTTCCTCGAGAAAGGACCCGATTCTAGAAACAATTCATATTGCTTTCGGATCTGAATTAGGAGGTATACCCAACTGTTTTGGGTGTCCTATGAAGATGTATTTTATCCGCTTTGGGTTCGAGCTTATCAACCTGAAACTTTTTCATATAAGCGTCGCAGCCCCAAACTTTTAAGAAACGACAACTTAGGTTTCTCTAAACCATAATTCATACGGTGTCATCTCATCGGAATTACGTGGTGCCCTATTTAAAGTGAATGTGGTTGTCTCTAATGCCTATCCCATGAACGATAGTGGTAATTCGATAAGAGACATCATGGTACGCACCATATCCAATAGGGTGCAACTATGATGTTCGGACACACCATCACATTATGGTGTTCCAGGCGGTATTAATTGGGAAACAATTTCCACAATGTCTTAATTGTGTGCCAAAACTCGTAACTCAGATATTCATCTCTATGATCATATCATAGACATTTTATCCTCTTGTCACAATGATCTGCTACTTCACTCTGAAATTACTTGAACCATTCAATAATTCAGACTTGTGTTTCATCAAGTAAATATTCTCAACATCTACTCGAATCATCTGTGAAGTAAGAACATAACGATATTCACTGCATACCTCAGCACTCATTGGACTGGACACATCAAAATGTGTTACTTCCAACAAGTTGCTATCTTGTTCCATCTTACTGAAAACGAGGCTTTTCAGTCATCTTGCCCATGTGGTATGATTTGCATATCTCAAGTGGTTCAAAATCAAGTGAGTCCAAATGATCCATCTATATGGAGTTTCTTCATGCGTAAACACCAATGGACATGGTTTGCATGTCTCAAACTTTTCAAAAACGAGTGAGTCCAAAGATCCATCAACATGGAGCTTCTTCATGCGTTTTACACCAATATGACTTACATGGCAGTGCCACAAGTAAGTGGTACTATCATTACTATCTTATATCTTTTGGCATGAAAATGTGTATCACTACGATCGAGATTCAATAAACCATTTATTTAGGTGCAAGACCATC
Organism: Triticum dicoccoides; assembly: GCF_002162155.2. Taxonomy (NCBI): domain Eukaryota; kingdom Viridiplantae; phylum Streptophyta; class Magnoliopsida; order Poales; family Poaceae; genus Triticum; species Triticum dicoccoides. The sequence goes on from NC_041390.1 coordinate 279,299,316, forward strand.
GAAGGTATTATTCAAATAAATAGAATAACCATTATTCTCCTTAAATGAATAACCGTATTGCGATAGACATAATCCAATCATGTCTATGCTCAACGCAAACAGCAATCTCGGTGGTAGAGGGAGCGTGCGATGCTTGATCACATCAACCTTGGAAACACTTCCAACACATATCGTCAGCTCACCTTTAGCTAGTCTCCTTTTATTTCGTAGCTTTTTTTATTTCGAGTTACTAACACTTAGCAACTGAACCGGTATCTTAATACCCTGGTGCTACTAGGAGTACTAGTAAAGTACACATTAACATAATGTACATCCAATATACTTCTATCGACCTTGCCAGCCTTCTCATCCACCAAGTATCTAGGGTAATCTTGCTCCAGTGGTTGTTCCCCTTATTACAGAAGCACTTAGTCTCGGGTTTGGGTTTAACCTCGGGTTTCTTCATTAGAGCAGCAGCTGATTTGCCGTTTCATGAAGTATCCCTTCTTGCCCTTGCCCTTCTTGAAACTAGTGGTTTTACTAACCATCAACGATTGATGCTCCCTTTTGATTTCTACTTTCGCGGAGTCAAACATCGCGAATATCTCAAGGATCATCATATATGTCCTTGATATATTATAGTTCATCACGAAGCTCTAGCAGCTTGGTGGTAATGACTTCGGAGGAACTATCACTATTTCATCTGGAAGATCAACTCCCACTTGATTCAACTGATTGTTGCACTCAGACAATCTGAGCACAAGCTCAACAATTGGGCTTCTCTCCTTAGTTTGCAGGCTAAGAAAATCGTCGGAGGTCTTATACCTCTTGACGTGGGCACGAGCCTGAAATCCCAATTTCAGCCCTCGAAACATCTCATATGTTCCGTGATGTTTCGAAAACGTCTTTGGTGCCTCTACTTAAACCATTTAACTGAACTATCACGTAGTTATCAAAACGTGTATGTTCGATGTTCGAAACATCCACAAACGATGTTTGGGGTTCAGCACACTAAGCGGTGCATTAAGGACATAAGCTTTCTACTGATCGCATAATCGCTACTGTCAACTTTCAACTATATTTTCTCTAGGAACATATCTAAAACAGTAGAACTAAAGCGCGAGCTACGGCATAATTTGCAAAAAGGTCTTTTGACTATGTTCAAGATAATTAAGTTCATCTTATGAACTCCCACTCAGATAGACATCCCTCTGGTCATCTAAGTGATTACATGATCCGAGTCAACTAGGCCGTGTCCGATCATCACGTGAGACGGACTAGTCATCATCGGTGAACATCTTCATGTTGATCGTATCTGCTATACGACTCATGCTCGACCTTTCGGTCTCCGTGTTCCGAGGCCATGTCTGTACATGCTAGGCTCGTCAAGTTAACCCTAAGTGTTTTCGCTGTGTAAAACTGTCTTACACCCGTTGTATGTGAACGTAAGAATCCATCACACCCGATCATCACGTGGTGCTTAGAAGCGACGAACTGTAGCAACGGTGCATAGTTAGGGGAGAACACTTCTTGAAATTGTTGTAAGGGATCATCTTATTTACTACCGTTGTTCTAAGCAAACAAGATGCATAAACATGATAAACATCACATGCAATCAAATAGAGTAGTGACATGATATAGCTCCTTTGATCTTCATCTTCGGGGCTCCATGATCATCTTGTCACCGGCATGACACCATGATCTCCATCATCATGATCTCCATCATCGTGTCTTCATGAAGTTGTCACGCCAACGACTACTTCTACTTCTATGACTAACGCGTTTAGCAATAAAGTAAAGTAGTTTACATGGCGTTCTTCAATGACACGCAGGTCATACAATAAATAAAGACAACTCCTATGGCTCCTGCCGGTTGTCATACTCATCGACATGCAAGTCGTGAATCCTATTACAATAACATGATCAATCTCATACATCACATATATCATTCATCACATCCTTTTGGCCATATCACATCACATAGCATACCCTGCAAAAACAAGTTAGACGTCCTCTAATTGTTGTTTGCATGTTTTACGTGGCTGCTATGGGTTTCTAGCAAGAACGTTTCTTACCTACGCAAAACCACAACGTGATAGCCAAATTGCTATTTACCCTTCATAAGGACCCTTTTCATCGAATCCGTTCCGACTAAAGTGGGAGAGACTGGCACCCGCTAGCCACCTTATGCACCAAGTGCATGTCAATCGGTGGAACCTGTCTCACGTAAGAGTACGTGTAAGGTCGGTCCGGGCCGCTTCATCCCACAATACCGTCGAAACAAGATTGGACTAGTAACGGTAAGCATATTGAACAAAATCAACGCCCACAACTACTTTGTGTTCTACTCGTGCAAAGAATCTACGCAATAGACCTAGCTCATGATGCCACTGTTGGGGAACGTAGCAGAAATTCAAAATTTTCCTACGTGTCACCAAGATCTATCTATGGAGAGACCAGCAACGAGTAGAAGGAGAGTGCATCTACATACCCTTGTAGATTGCTAAGCGGAAACGTTCAAGTGAACGGGGTTGATGGAGTCGTTCTCGTCGTGATTCAAATCACCGATGATCAAGTGCCGAACGGACGGCACCTCCGCGTTCAACACACGTACAGCCCGGTGATGTCTCCCACGCCTTGATCCAGCAAGGAGAGAGGGAGAGGTTGCGGAAGACTCCATCCAACAGCAGCACAACGGCGTGGTGGTGATGGAGGAGCGTGGCAATCCAGCAGGGCTTCGCCAAGCACCATGGGAGAGGAGGAGTAGGGGAGAGGTAGGGCTGCACCAAGAGGGATAGAACTCATGTGTATGGCAGCCCCAAACCTCATCTATATATAGGGGGAAGGGGGGCTGCGCCCCCTTTAGGGTCTCCCACCCCCAAGGGGTGCGGCCAGGCCTAGATGGCAAAGGGGAGGCGGCCAAGGGGGGAGAGGAGAGGGAGGCGCACCAATATGGGCCTTAAGGCCCATCTGGACTAGGGTTTGCCCCCTCCCACTCTCCCTTGCGCCTTGCACCCTTGTGGGGGCGCACCAGCCCTCCTAGGGGCTGGTCCCCTCCCACAATTGGCCCACGCAACCTTCTGGGGCAGGTGGCCCCACTTGGTGGACCCCCGGGACCCTCCCGGTGGTCCCGGTACATTACCGATATCGCCCGAAACTTTTCCGGTGACCAAAACAGGACTTCCCATATATAAATCTTTACCTCCGGACCATTCCGGAACTCCTCGTGACGTCCGGGATCTCATCCGGGACTCCGAACAACATTCAGTAACCACATACAAACTTCCTTTATAACCCTAGCGTCATCGAACCTTAAGTGTGTAGACCCTACGGGTTCGGGAGACATGCAGACATGACCGAGACGTTCTCCGGTCAATAACCAACAGCGGGATCTGGATACCCATGATGGCTCCCACATGTTCCACGATGATCTCATTGGATGAACCACGATGTCAAGGACCTAATCAATCTCGTATTCAATTCCCTTTGTCTAGCGGTATTGTACTTGCCCGAGATTCGATCGTCGGTATACCGATACCTTGTTCAATCTCGTTACCGGCAAGTCTCTTTACTCGTTCCGTAACACATCATCCCGTGATGAACCCCTTGGTCACATTGTGCACATTATGATGATGTCCTGCCGAGTGGGCCCAGAGATACCTCTCCGTTTACACGGAGTGACAAATCCCAGTCTCGATCCGCATAAAACAATAGATACTTTCGGAGATACCTGTAGTGCACCTTTATAGTCACCCAGTTACGTTGTGACGTTTGATACACCCAAAGCACTCCTATGGTATCCAGGAGTTACACGCTCTCATGGTCGAAGGAAGAGATACTTGACATTGGCAAAGCTCTAGCAAATGAACTACACGATCTTTTGTGCTAGTCTTAGGATTGGGTCTTGTCCATCACATCATTCTCCTAATGATGTGATCCCGTTATCAACGACATCCAATGTCCATAGCCAGGAAACCATGACTATCTGGTGATCACAACGAGCTAGTCAACTAGAGGCTCACTAGGGACATATTGTGGTCTATGTATTCACACGTGTATTACGATTTCCGGATAATACAGTTATAGCATGAATAAAAGACTATTATCATGAACAAAGAAATATAATAATAACACTTTTATTATTGCCTCTAGGGCATATTTCCAACAGACCTTAATTAAAATGCACCAACCGCGTGTGTAACCATGATGGTCTCTTCTCGGCGGGGTCCGGGAAGTGAACACGGTGTTGGAGTAATGCTTGACGTAGGTTGTTCTAGGATCACTTCTTGATCATAGTTGTTCGACCGTGCTTTTTCCTTCTCTTCTCGCTCTCTTTTGCGAATATGTTAGCCACCATATATGCTAGTTGCTTGCTGCAGCTCCACCCTCATACCTTTTCCCTTCCTATAAGCTTAAATAGTTTTGATCGCGAGGGTGTGATATTGCTGAGTCCCTGTGACTCACAGATACTTCCAAAACCAGCTTGCAGGTGGCGATGATACCGTGCAGATGACGCAACCAAGCTCAAGGAGGAGCTCGATGAAGATCGTGTCCGTTATGTTGTTCCTTTTTCAGTTGATCAGTAGTGGAGCCCAGTCGGGACGATCGCGGATCTGTGTAGCTTTTGGGGTAGTCTTCTTTTATTTTGGTTCCGTAAAGCTTTATTCATGTTTGTGTGAAGATTACCTCACCTGCGACATTGCTTTCAATGCGGTTATGCCTCTAAGACGTGCTTCGACACGTGGGAGAGATAGCCGCATCGAGGGCGTTACACATCCGGCTGACCCCCGAACATCCGGCGCCCCGCAACGGGCCGGACATCCGGCGCCCCCTGTCCAGAGAGCACTGAAGCCGACCTCGCCAGCCCGGACATCCGGCCCGTGCCCCGGACATCCGACCACCCGCGAACGGGCTGACACCCGGCCCCCAGCCCGGACATCCGGCGCCTGTCTGCGCACAGTGAACCGGCCAAGGGCCCATGTATCCCTCTTTCCCACCTACCCCTTCATGGTTTAGACAATATATACTCCCCCACCTCCTTCTAGTTAGGGTTAGCGTTGTGATAGCTCATTTGAGAGATAGAGCTTCGCTCATCCATATCGGATCTACTCCACGAGATAGACCATGGCCCCTCTACGGAGAAGATCCACCTTGGATTCAAGACCCCTCACGGGAAGATCCCCTTGTGGATTCAAGACCTCCTCACGTCGAAGAACCAGTTACCGTGTATCGTCCATTGTTGACTTGGGGTCGTGTATCTTCCCCTTTGTACTTGAGGATCTAGCACATGTGTGACTATTTCTTCTTGGTTGAGTGATTCTCTCATGTTTCCCCTCGTGATTTCCCTCGTTTCCCCCTTGTGTTCCTCGTGTTCTTCGCGGGATCCGCTCCTTTCGTGAAAGATCGGCCCATAGGGTTCCTACCCTACATCATACGGACTCTAAAAACAGCCTATACTCAAGTATTTCGAAAATACATGGGCCTGGCCCAATAATAAGGTGATGCAGCACCTAGAATAGCCTTTGGAAGAAATTTATGAAGTGGCATCTTGTATATTTCGTCCAAGGCTTCATGCACTCCTTATGGTGGCTTCAAAGTCCCGAAACCATCACTTGTAACTCCGTTCTGGACCCCCTTGTGCATGCCATCATCTCCATGCTTGGTTTTGCTCCGGTGTTCATCCCTCTTGTCCATGACAGGCCTTTCATTTGTAAGCAAAACAAATGTATCCAATTTATGCAGCATCATATTCTCATGAACATTAGAATCCTCACCAAGAAACGAAAGTACCTGATAATTTAATTGGCGTGCGCGAGCTCTAGTAATTGGTCTAGTATGTATAGCCGCATGGGCTGTGGGTGTAATAATGGTATTGATGTCCTCATCACATCATATGGGCCTCCAACAACAAGACGGTGACAAGACGGTCGAGCTAGGGCCATCCCCTTCGGCTACGACGACAAGCATGAACCTCTTCAACAACATGAAGACGGCACCCATATTGGACTCATACTCCGAGTCAAGCTACAAGACCGCACATGAGACCTTATCTTTGGTCTTGGAGGAGAGTGATGATGTGCCATCTTCGGCCTTCATCCCCGGCTACGACAATGACATGATTGAGCATGGATACATTTGCACCTACATCTCTCTGAGACCCATATGCCATGAGATGCCCCAATTGCCATGTGAGGAGAGCCACCACCACATGAGTGACATGAGTGACTCCACCATACATGACATTGAGAGCATTTCCTATGAGAGGATGAGTGTGACCACCACTAGCCCCACACCTGAGAGCATGCCACACATCCTATGTGAGGTTGAGAGCCATTTGAGTGACTCCACCAACCATATGAGTGAGAGCATCTAAGAGGGAGTGAGTGAGCCACCACACTTAGTGAGTGAGGTAGTTGACACGGCACGTGAGGCCACTATGATTTCTAACGGCCTAACCTCTACTCCGAGTCTGTTTTCTTCTTTGGTGCTAGGTCTCCTACATGACGACATGCCTATCCCCGACGAGTCCATACCTCCAATGGAGACAATGATGGCCATGGTGGAAGAAGATGCACACCCCACATGGTTCCATCAAGTTAAAGATGACCACGACTCGGTCTTCGACACCTCACCTACAACACATGAGAGATGGTCCAAAGGTAACATAGGTGATGGTGCTTCTCTTGTCCCACTAGTGGACTATTTTACGAATATTGCTTGCATGATGTTGACACACCTATTCCCACGCTTCATGCTAGTGCGACTTCCTCATGTCATGACTTACCTATTTATGATGAATATGATGATGAGCATGTTGAGTTGCCTAGTTGTGATGCTATGCTCCATAGGATATCATGTGAAAATTCTATTGGTCACATCATGTTTGAAAATCCATTGAACTTGTCATATGCTATGAGTGAGATATCCCATATTGCATCATTTCAATGTCAACATAGTGACTATGCATGCCCCATTACAATAAATACCATTTGCCCTTATGGCATAGATGACGAGATGATGGTCATTGGATTTTGTTTTTCATGTGATGATATTGCCATGCTTACTTTGCATGATTTGCGCAATTCATCTACTATGCCATGCCATGATCACATAGAACCAAATATGCTTTGTTTCGGATGTTGTCAATATTCTCCATGTGATGTTTCCATTAATTCTCATGAGGAGACCCCCATAGTTTCCTCATACATATTAGGAGATTTTGATGCATTCCAAACTTTGCATGTTTGCCATGATTGCTTGCACCGTATGCATTCCATGAATAATAATGCTCTACATATTTTATGTGATGCATTGCACAATTTGAGTCTCCATTATGCTATACATAACAACAAACCTATCATGATGGATGACATGCTTCTATATCACGCATCTCATTTATTCGAGCATTGGATATTTTGTGCTAACCAACACAAGCACGTGCGCATCATGATGGATGATGTGTACATCTACCACGCACACACAATTTTCCCTTTGTCTTGGTTTTGTGTAGGTACTCACGTATACCCAAGAGTTGAAGAAACGAGCTCTTGAGAGCAAAGATGACTTGGGATCCCGTGAAGTATCCTTCCCACCGCTCTCTTCGCGCAACGACTACGCACATCTCTCTCACTTGGCTCTCACATGGCTATGGGCTATCTATCACTTGTTACTTTATGACCATTGTATCTTGTTCACTTTGCGTGCTATGACTCTTTCTATGATTTTGCCATGCAATTGTGACCCTTGCTTGCATTTACCCATGATTCACCATTTTACTACTCATATGTGTATTTTCATGCTTGGTGGAGATCCTTGTTGCTATTGCCATGTTTATCATTTGCCTCATGCTATTGTTGCTTGTTGTGTTGGGAGAGTCATGATGTCCCATTGCTATTTACATATGGCCTCTGTCACATCCCTGGTCCTGTTATGCACTAGTCTAGACCTCATGTGAGTATCATGTTTTAATTCAAATGAAATTTGAATTGAGGAATTTTTAAAGCCTCAGAAACCTTCTAAAAATGATCAACATTAAAATCTCCTCAAAGAAGTCCAAGAAAATGTTCCTCTTAGTCTCTGAAAAAATTGCAAAGAGGTAAAACTCAAAACAATATTTTTGGTATCTCAGAGTTAATTATTTTGGGCCTTTGAATTAAATAAATAGCTATTTGCATTGGATATATATTTGATATATAAATAATATATGTCCAATAATTACTGGAACATTTTATGTGGTTTGGTATATTTTAGTCCTAGCCACATAACTATTTCCAGGATTTTATAAAATGGTTTAGTGTCTAAAACTAAATCAAAACAAACTACAGAAAATAGAAAACAGAATTAAATAGAAATGAAAGAGAGAGAGAGAAGGACTTATCTGGCGCTCACCCGGTAGCCAGC
>NC_041390.1:279307937-279316114 GCF_002162155.2 Triticum dicoccoides
CTTCCTCTCTCCCTCACTCGCCCGAACGGAGCCGCCGCCACCGACGAGCTCCCTCGCGGCCACCGCCACCCCCTAGCCTCGCCGATGCGCTCAAAGGCTCCGCCTCGACCCCCTCTTCCTCCCCACCACTCCAAGCAACACCAGGAGCCCTACAGTGACGCCATCGCCGCCACTTCACCGACGGGCATCGAAGATCGCCGGCCCGATTCTCCGTCTCCAGGTCGCCCCCGAGCCCACTGAGACGTGCTCTGCAACCACAGTGAGCGCATGGACCGATTCCCCCTCCTCTCCTGCTCGCGTTCTTGCTCTAGCCCCATTCCCCACCTCCGCCGAAGCTCGCCGCCGCCACGGCCGACGAGCTCCATGCTCCTGAGCTCGTCCGCTCGCCCGAGCATCACCAGCGTGCTCGCCGCGCTCCTGTGAACCTGCAGCACCCACGGGTTCTCCCTGTTGTGCACCGTAGCACCGTTTCCGCCAACGCCCGAGGTCCGGCAGCCGCTGAGCTCGACGCCGGCGAGGATTACGGCCACCCCAGCTCGCCCCGGTTGCACTGTTGGATGCGCGGGATCGCCAGCTTCCCGTAGAGCCCAGCGGCGCCTCGAATGGCTCCCTGTATCGCAATTCCGAGCCGCCCCGCCGCTACTGTCGTCGCTGGCGACATGTCGCCGGCAGGTTTGACTTGATCGGCCCAGGGGTTGACCCCCCCCCCCTGACGTGTGGGCCCAGGCGCCTGCTTAATTAGTGTTAGGTTAGTTAGTGTTAATTAACTTAGTTAATTAGGTGAGCCACTGACATGCGGGCCCCGCCCGGCTAACTAAGTTAGTTAGGGCTAATCATATTTAGGTTAGTCACTGACCAGTGGGCCCAATCCAGTTAGTTAGGGCTAACTAACTTGGTTAGTTGACTGGGTCACTAACCAGTGGGTCCCACTAGTCAGGTTTGACCTGGTCGACGCCTTTGACCTGCTGACGTCACCCCGGCATCATGCTGACGCAGTATATGCTTCTGGGATTTTAAATAAGTCAGAAATGATTTATTTATTTTCAGAATATGCCCTAAACTTCAATAAATCATAGAAATTCAACCGTAACTCCAAATTATATAATTTATATATGAAAAATTATCAGAAAAATTCAAGGAATCCATCTTTACCATTTTCATGCATGTTAGAACAACTTATAACTGCTGTTTAGCACAAATTAATTAATGGCATTTGAATAATCACATATGGAGTTTGAATTTGAATCTTGTATTCAAACCAACTTCATTTAATCTGTTGCTAGTTGCATTAGCTGAAAACACATTCATATTGCCATGTCATGAGCATGCATCATATTGTGCATTGCATTGATTGTATTTCTTCTTTGTTGCCGGTATCTGTTCCCTCCCGGTAGACGATGTTCCGACGTTGTGATCGTTGACACTGATGAAGACTCAATGTTATCTTCAGAAGTGCCAGGCAAGCAAAACACCCTTGTTCATTCCGATAAAATCCCACTCTCTCGCTCCTGCTCTCTTTTAATGCATTAGGACAACAACGATTCAACTGTTACTTGCTGCGGTAGCTAAACCCCTTTATCCTTTGCATGACCTGTCATTGCCACAATAAATAGATGAAACCCACTAGCATGAGTAGGAGTTGTTTGAGCCCTGTTGTGCCTACCCATTCTTGCTTGTTTGTCATGCCTGCTACTGCTTAGAGTTGTGTCAGGTCTGATTTATCCGGGAGGAATCAGAGGTGTGTGAACATGTCCTACTGTGTGTGAGCTAAGTGTGTGAACACGATTTGGTAAAAGGTGTCGGTGAGAGGCCATGTAGGAGTACATGGTGGGTTGTCTCATTGAAGCCGTCCTTAGGAACTGAGTTCTGTGTTTGTGATCCATGATTCAGCTACTACCATACATTGGGCCCTGAAATATGACCCCGCTCGACTTCTTATTCACCCTCGTCCTCTGTCCAGGAGTTGCAAGTAGTATCTGGTGTTTGTAGTATGCTGGAGGCCGTGGACAGCGCTGACCGGAGGGGTGGGCTGTGATGCGGTAGGCACGTGGCCGGGTATACCGGGCCCGTTTGGTGTCACGGAACCCTGTTCACATCGTTTGGGGCTGTGAGCGAAACTCCGGCCGGATCTCCTCATGGATGGAACCCGAATAGGCGATAAACCTGGACTAGAGACTTGAGTGTTTAGGTAGGTCGTGGTCTACACCCACGTCGGCTTTCGCTTGAAGTCTACCGAGCACATGTCGTGTGCAGACGCTAAGTGGTGGAGACATGTATGAAGAAGTACACCCCTGCAGGGTTAACATCATCTATTCGAATAGCCGTGTCCACGGTGAAGGACTTCTGGGTTGCTTATATCAGTTCATAGACAAGTGAAAGTGGATACTCTAAAATACGCAAGATAAGCGTGAGTGCTATGGATGGCGCTCTCGTAGGGAGACGGGAGCGGATCCATAGTGGTGTATTGATATGGGGAATATGTGGACTCGTGTGCGCCACCTCAAAAGAGTTACATTGCAGTCGTAGTTCAGGATAGCCACCGAGTCAAAGCTGGCTTGCTGCAGTTAAACCCCACCATCCCCTTTGTTGATAATGATGCATATGTAGTTAGTTCTGATGTAAGTCTTGCTGGGTACATTTGTACTCACGTTTGCCTATTTTATGTTTTGCAGAGAGACTTCGGTCTCACTAGTAGTTTCGCGTGGACTTCGACGTTTAGCTTGTTACCTCAGCTACGATCTTGTGCCCCGGCAGGATCTGGTAGATAGTCAGGCTTCTCAGCCTTTTTCAGTTATAGATGTCTGTACCCAGACATGATAGCTTCCGCTTGTGCTTTGATTTATATGCTCTGATTGTTGGGTCATGAGACCCATGTTTGTAATATCTCGCTCCTCGGAGCCTATTGAATAAATTACTTGAATCGTAGAGTCATGTTGTGATGCCATGTTGTATTTGCACATATCGAGCATATTGTGTGTATGTTATTGAAATGCTTGGTATGTGTGGGATCTGACCATCTAGTTGTTTATCTTTAGTAGCCTCTCTTACGGGGAAATGTCTCCTAGTGTTTCCACCGAGCCATGGTAGCTTGCTACTGCTCCGGAACACTTAGGCTGGCCGGCATGTGTCCTTCTTCATTCCTGTGTCTGTCCCTTCGGGGAAATGTCACGCGATGAATACCGGAGTCCTGTTAGCCCGCTACAGCCCGGTTCACCGGAGTCCTGCTAGCCCAGTGCTACAGCCTGGATTCACTCGCTGATGACCGACACGTTCGATGCTGGGTCATGGATGCCTGTCCCTGTAAGTCTGTGCCACTTTGGGTTTACGACTAGCCATGTCAGCCCGGGCTCCTTATCATATGGATGCTAGCGACACTGTCATATACATGTGCCAAAAGGCGCAAACGGTCCCGGGCAAAGGTAAGGCGACACCCGTGGGAATACCGTGCGTGAGGCCGCAAAGTGATATGAGGTGTTACATGCTAGATCGATGTGGCATTGAGTCGGGGTCCTGACAGCGTTGGTATCAGAGCTTGACTGTCTGTAGGATTACCAAGCCAAACTGGTCGAAGTTGAGTCTAGAAATTCTTTAGTTATATAAGGGAATTGATTGTGGGATGGAACGTAAGGCTCTTTTTACTCCTTATACCTTATGCCCTTCTGATCTGAGTCATCTTATCTTTCCTACGGGGATTAAGAACTAGGCTATCTCTTCTTGCTATTAGGACCACGTGTTACTAATCAGTGGACTTATAAGATTGTTGGATTTAAGTCTCAGTTCAGTTCCTACTACTTCTGTATGTTAATTGTTGATCTCGGAACCTTGATATTGTGCTTCTGAGTGGTTATGCCACCATTTTGTAGTATGTCTTAAATCTTTTTGAGCATTTATAGCTGTTATGCTATCCGAGTCATCCCAAGTTTCTAAATAGTCTGATGCGTTTGCAAAATCCTTTCCCTCTGGTTTCGATGTTCCTTTATGCCAGCTCAATCACACTAATTGTTGAGTTGAGGTACTCTACTGCCTCGACCTTTATGTTGGAGTTATTATTATGACCCTAGGTGTCTCAGGGGATCATCTAGTGGTCTAGCCATGATTTGTGTCCTAGTGTGATGATTCTGGCCTTTATTCTCGAAAGCATTCCGTGATGCTACTTAGTAGTAGGTATTCTACTCCTGGGTTTGAACCCGAGATTCACCCTACTTACTTCATGTTGATAGTAATTGCTAGCTCCCTTAGGTTATTAGTAACCTTTGCGTTAGTCCTCGAGGTCCGTGGTATATCGTTCTTCCAAATACCATGAACCATTATGGTAGAAGTTTGTTGGATCAAAAGATCACAACAGGCCCTCTATGAGTTCTCCATTCTATATTGCGACTCTGCCAGCTCAACCTTTCTGCATGGGTTATCCGGAAGAATTATGTTGAACTTGGTTCGACATACTAATCTATGCATCCACAACTCAGAAAGTTATATGTTCCTTTGAGTTGTCCCTCTTTAGTTGTCTACTGACCTTCGTCTATCAATTGATAGTCAAGAGTATGCATGCATTCGTTTATCGATGCCTATTACTCTTGTGGTCCGTCAAGCCATTCTATCGTAGAATGATAGGAGAAACAAACTCCAGTACCTCTTCCATATCTAGGATTGGGTCAAAGCAATTGTGCTCCGCAGATCAAAATGCCAGCCCACCTTTTGATTCTGTTCTACCCTGAAGTATTACCGTCTTTATGTCAGGATTTTCATGGGGATTGCACCGGCTCTTGTGAATTCTTGATGTAGTGATACTTCTCGCCATCATTATTCATCCCTCGGTTTCGTGTTGTCGCAACCGAAATGCCGACAAGTGAATCGTGATGTGTGAATTCAATACTCCTAGCAACCTTGGTGCTTGGTAGTTAATGGACAATAATTTCATTCTTAGCGTGTTGGTTTTTGAATCGTCCTTCTAAGACTGATCGTGCTACCTAGTCCTTATTTCGGTGCACCCTTCGATTGATGAGTTAGGATCTTGTCAAGTCCTCACTCATTTGATCATATCGTCTTGCCCTCAAAAGCAAGATTGTTCTCGAGCTTAGTAACATATCGGTGGTTCGTGATTTTCCGAAGATCTTCTCGGAAGTATTACCAGGTTGTCACCTGACCGCTGTGTTGAGCTCGTGATCAAGTTGGTTTCTTGTGAACCACCCTTCTCCAAGAATCTGTGTTGGATATCCCTGAGCTAGTTGGTTAAGCTAGACAACAACTTGGAGGGTTGGAAGATAAAAGCTTGCCTAACTTAGTTCGTTCCAAAGGAATATTCTTGTGTAGTGTGTGTTGAAGAAAGATGATATCTTCATCGATTGGTCCCTGTGATCAGTTGCTGGACCTATTGTCTTATCAATCCTTTGATTGAGTGTGGGCTATCGTCAATCAGACCAGAACCAACGATATTCGTAATGTTGTCTTACTCGTGGTTGATCCCTCGAGCATACACCATTATATCTTTTGGGTCTGACCAATGCTAACACTTGTTCTCTTAACTATGGAATTCCTTTTAAAGGGAAACCCGGAAGAATTGTTGTTGAGCCCATTGACAACATCCTTATCTCCTCCATGATTTTCTTGAACATTAAGCTAGTGTTGGAAACTTTTGAAAGCATTTCTTCATGCTAACTCATGAAGTATTTGTTTGATGAAAGGAGTGACTTCCTCTTATACACGTGCATTTGGTGAAAGTTGCCGCCGTGGATTTGAGAAAGTTAGTTTTGCTTCCTCTGGAATCATCCCAAGTCAGTCATGCATACGTGCGAAGTATTCTGTGGTCTGGAGACTTGCAACCTTCATTCCATATGTGTTCCGAGCACACCAAGCCACTGATTGAGTTGTTCAAAGATAAAGGAGTCTGTCCAAGGTGAACTCTTTGGACTTCCACGCGTGGAGACATCGATGTCATTAATGATGGTTTCCCACCTGAACTCGGTAGTGTTTTATTATAAGACTACCACGTGGTCATGTTTGTCTGGGACAGCATGTTCACATGTTTGTAGCAGAACCAGCTCATGTTTTGGAGCTTACTATCGTAGTTCATTCCCCGAGAATCTCGCAGCGTTGTCTCGTCGAATTGTGTTGCAAACTTTCATTTTTCTTCCTAGACTCGATGAGTCTGGAATATCCTGACACCAACCAGATCTGAATCTCAGGCAGATATGATGGTTTGGAACATTTCCCAAGAACTATAATATCGGTCCCTCGAAAACCGGTAAAGTGGATGTCGTGGCCAACACACCCAGCCGGAAGACCTGTTATTATAATATCTTGATTGAGGAAGTTGGCCACCTCCCCATAGGGATTTCGTAGGATTTACTCCCTAGTTGCCCCTATGGATTTTGAGATCCCGAAGTCCGACCTTTTACTTGATGTTCTAGATATCAAACCATATCTATGAATGGGTTACGCTAGCACATCAAGGAGAACATTAGAAGTGGAGTGCTAAATGTCTCTCGGTCGATCATCCAGATTTTGTTTCCTTGGCCTCGCCAAGGTGAAATCTAAGAAGGTGTTATCTTCCTTTGCATCGGCATCTTCCACCGGTATTCATCATGGTAGTAAGTTGTGTTGCCAGAATCCTTGACACGGATATTGGTAAAACCTTGATGATTATGGAAATGCTCAAGTTCTTGAGAGCACGCACAAGCGTTAGGTGTTACCATCGGCACTAGCTAGGTTTGCTCTCAACTTCCTCGGTTATGCTATAACTTCTCAACAGTGGATTCACTCTCTATTGTTGGGTTCTTCCCCAGTTACCAGAATCATTCCCAGCATTTGCATTTTGTTCCCAGCTTGCACCGCCAATGTGCCATTCTACCACGGGTCTCTTCCATTTCCAGTGGTAAGCAAATTCATCCATTACATTGTCTTCAACAAGGTAATCCACATCATCCAAGTCCGAGTATGCCATTCTACCGACCCCTCCAAATGATCGCTCGAGAATTGCCTTAGGCTGGTTTAAAGAGTTTCAATGATCTCTGAATCAAAAGTAATTCTTTTTGCCACTTAAGGGGATATCTCTACGAGTCACCTTCCCTAAGGTGTATCGTTATGGTATCATGGCAACTCAACTCCTCGCTACGTTGACAATCGATTACCACCTTCTTAAGCGTGAAATTGTGGTCTACCTAGTGAACCTTCGTCATCTGCTTCACTCCATTCCTATGGATGTGTGCTTCGCCTCTCAGCTCGAGAGATGTTGCTATGTCTCATTCCGTGAGTTAATCCTGAGTTGTTCGACCTTCGAGAAGAACCATTCTTTTAGGATCTTTCCTTTCCTCTCGTTGTCATGTTAGTTGGAGTTCTCAGAGCAAGACTTCGAGACAAAGATGGTGATCGAATCAATGCTTTGATAAAGTGCACCCTGGATCGTGAAGATTGTGCTAGTTTGCGTTTCCCCTTCACCCTACCCTACGCTTGAATCTCGGGACGAGATTTTTGTTTAGTGGGGGTGAGTTGTCACATCCCTGGTCCTGTTATGCACTAGGCTAGACCTCTTGTGAGTATCATGTTTTAATTCAAATGAAATTTGAATTGAGGAATTTTTAAAGCCTCAGAAACCTTCTAAAAATGATCAACATTAAAATCTCCTCAAAGAAGTCCAAGAAAATGTTCCTCTTAGTCTCTGAAAATATTGCAAAGAGGTAAAACTCAAAACAATATTTTTGGTATCTCAGAGTTAATTATTTTAGGCCTTTGAATTAAATAAATAGCTATTTGCATTGGATATATATTTGATATATAAATAATATATGTCCAATAATTACTGGAACATTTTATGTGGTTTGGTATATTTTAGTCCTAGCCACATAACTATTTCCAGGATTTTATAAAATGGTTTAGTGTCTAAAACTAAATCAAAACAAACTACAAAAAATAGAAAACAGAATTAAATAGAAATGAAAGAGAGAGAGAGAAGGACTTATCTGGCGCTCACCCAGTAGCCAGCCGGCCCAGCTCCTGTGCGGCCCAGCCCATCTCCACTTCCCCCCCCCCCCTGTCGCCTTCCTCCTCGCGCCAGTAGGCACAGGCGCGTGGCCGACGCACGCCGGCGCACGCCCCGGCCACCTCCTGCTTGCCGCTCCACCTCGACACCCCGGACGCCTCCATGCGTGCCACGCCACCCCCCTGGAACTCCCTCACTCTCC
>NC_041390.1:279316124-279333373 GCF_002162155.2 Triticum dicoccoides
CCTCTGCTTCCTCTCTCCCTCACTCGCCCGAACGGAGCCGCCGCCACCGACGAGCTCCCTCGCGGCCACCGCCACCCCCTAGCCTCGCCGATGCGCTCAAAGGCTCCGCCTCGACCCCCTCTTCCTCCCCACCACTCCAAGCAACACCAGGAGCCCTGCAGTGACGCCATCGCCGCCATCTTCACCGACGGGCATCGAAGATCGCCGGCCCGATTCTCCGTCTCCAGGTCGCCCCCGAGCCCACTGAGACGCGCTCTGCAACCGCAGTGAGCTCATGGACCGATTCCCCTCCTCTCTTGCTCGCATTCTTGCTCTAGCCCCGTTCCCCACCTCCGCCGAAGCTCGCCGCCGCCACGGCCGACGAGCTCCATGCTCCTGAGCTCGTCCGCTCGCTCGAGCATCACCAGCGTGCTCGCCGCGCTCCTGTGAACCTGCAGCACCCACGGGTTCTCCCTGTTGTGCACCGTAGCACCGTTTCCGCCAACGCCCGAGGTCCGGCAGCCGCTGAGCTCGACGCCGGCGAGGATTACGGCCACCCCAGCTCGCCCCGGTTGCACTATTGGATGCGCGGGATCGCCAGCTTCCCGTAGAGCCCAGCGGCGCCTCGAATGGCTCCCTGTATCGCAATTCCGAGCCGCCCCGCCGCTACTGTCGTCGCCGGCGACATGTCGCCGGCAGGTTTGACCTGATCGGCCCAGGGGTTGACCCCCCCTGACGTGTGGGCCCAGGCGCCTGCTTAATTAGTGTTAGGTTAGTTAGTGTTAATTAACTTAGTTAATTAGGTGAGCCACTGACATGCGGGCCCCTCCCGGCTAACTAAGTTAGTTAGGGCTAATCATATTTAGGTTAGTCACTGACCAGTGGGCCCAATCCAGTTAGTTAGGGCTAACTAACTTGGTTAGTTGACTGGGTCACTGACCAGTGGATCCCACTGGTCAGGTTTGACCTGGTCGACGCCTTTGACCTGCTGACGTCACCCCGGCATCATGCTGACGCAGTATATGCTTCTGGGATTTTAAATAAGTCAGAAATGATTTATTTATTTTCAGAATATGCCCTAAACTTCAATAAATCATAGAAATTCAACCGTAACTCCAAATTATATAATTTATATATGAAAAATTATCAGAAAAATTCAAGGAATCCATATGTACCATTTTCATGCATGTTAGAACAAGTTATAACTGCTGTTTAGCACAAATTAATTAATGGCATTTGAATAATCACATATGGAGTTTGAATTTGAATCTTGTATTCAAACCAACTTCATTTAATCTGTTGCTAGTTGCATTAGCTCAAAACACATTCATATTGCCATGTCATGAGCATGCATCATATTGTGCATTGCATTGATTGTATTTCTTCTTTGTTGCCGGTATCTGTTCCCTCCCGGTAGACGATGTTCCGACGTTGTGATCGTTGACACTGATGAAGACTCAATGTTATCTTCAGAAGTGCCAGGCAAGCAAAACACCCTTGTTCATTCCGATAAAATCCCACTCTCTCGCTCCTGCTCTCTTTTAATGCATTAGGACAACAACGATTCAACTGTTACTTGCTGCGGTAGCTGAACCCCTTTATCCTTTGCATGACCTGTCATTGCCACAATAAATAGATGAAACCCACTAGCATGAGTAGGAGTTGTTTGAGCCCTGTTGTGCCTACTCATTCTTGCTTGTTTGTCATGCCTGCTACTGCTTAGAGTTGTGTCAGGTCTGATTTATCCGGGATGAATCAGAGGTGTGTGAACATGTCCTACTGTGTGTGAGCTAAGTGTGTGAACACGATTTGGTAAAAGGTGTCGGTGAGAGGCCATGTAGGAGTACATGGTGGGTTGTCTCATTGAAGCCGTCCTTAGGAACTGAGTTCTGTGTTTGTGATCCATGATTCAGCTACTACCATACATTGGGCCCTGAAATATGACCCCGCTCGACTTCTTATTCACCCTCGTCCTCTGTCCAGGAGTTGCAAGTAGTTTCTGGTGTTTGTAGTATGCTGGAGGCCGTGGACAGCGCTGACCGGAGGGGTGGGCTGTGATGCGGTAGGCACGTGGCCGGGTATACCGGGCGCCCGTTTGGTGTCAGGGAACCCTGTTCACATCGTTTGGGTCTGTGAGCGAAACTCCGGCCGGATCTCCTCATGGATGGAACCCGAATAGGCGATAAACCTGGACTAGAGACTTGAGTGTTTAGGTAGGTCGTGGTCTACACCCACGTCGGCTTTCGCTTGAAGTCTGCCGAGCACATGTCGTGTGCAGACGCTAAGTGGTGGAAACATGTATGAAGAAGTACACCCCTGCAGGGTTAACATCATCTATTCGAATAGCCGTGTCCACGGTGAAGGACTTCTGGGTTGCTTATATCAGTTCATAGACAAGTGAAAGTGGATACTCTAAAATACGCAAGATAAGCGTGAGTGCTATGGATGGCGCTCTCGTAGGGAGACGGGAGCGGATCCATAGTGGTGTATTGATACGGGGAATATGTGGACTCGTGTGCGCCACCTCAAAAGAGTTACATTGCAGTCGTAGTTCAGGATAGCCACCGAGTCAAAGCTGGCTTGCTGCAGTTAAACCCCACCATCCCCTTTGTTGATAATGATGCATATGTAGTTAGTTCTGATGTAAGTCTTGCTGGGTACATTTGTACTCACGTTTGCCTATTTTATGTTTTGCAGAGAGACTTCGGTCTCACTAGTAGTTTCGCGTGGACTTCGACGTTTAGCTTGTTACCTCAGCTACGATCTTGTGCCCCGGCAGGATCTGGTAGATAGTCAGGCTTCTCAGCCTTTTTCAGTTATAGATGTCTGTACCCAGACATGATAGCTTCCGCTTGTGCTTTGATTTATATGCTCTGATTGTTGGGTCATGAGACCCATGTTTGTAATATCTCGCTCCTCGGAGCCTATTGAATAAAATACTTGAGTCGTAGAGTCATGTTGTGATGCCATGTTGTATTTGCACATATCGAGCATATTGTGTGTATGTTATTGAAATGCTTGGTATGTGTGGGATCTGACCATCTAGTTGTTTATCTTTAGTAGCCTCTCTTACGGGGAAATGTCTCCTAGTGTTTCCACCGAGCCATGGTAGCTTGCTACTGCTCCGGAACACTTAGGCTGGCCGGCATGTGTCCTTCTTCGTTCCTGTGTCTGTCCCTTCGGGGAAATGTCACGCGATGAATACCGGAGTCCTGTTAGCCCGCTACAGCCCGGTTCACCGGAGTCCTGCTAGCCCAGTGCTACAGCCTGGATTCACTCGCTGATGACCGACACGTTCGATGCTGGGTCATGGATGCCTGTCCCTGTAAGTCTGTGCCACTTTGGGTTTACGACTAGCCATGTCAGCCCGGGCTCCTTATCATATGGATGCTAGCGACACTGTCATATACGTGTGCCAAAAGGCGCGAACGGTCCCGGGCAAAGGTAAGGCGACACCCGTGGGAATACCGTGCGTGAGGCCGCAAAGTGATATGAGGTGTTACATGCTAGATCGATGTGGCATTGAGTCGGGGTCCTGACAGCCTCTCTCCAATACATTGATGATACTTTGCTCATATCCTCCTTCATGCTTGTGATATGTCTTGTGCATTATTCATGTCCACTATTTGCACACATGACATACTTGACATGATTCCTTCTAGTATGTTGCATCTTCGCACTACTAGCTTGCTTGCCTTGATTCATATGATTGCTTGCTTTGTCGCATCACCCATGTTCCATCCTTACTTGATTTCTTGGGTTGATGACGTATATGTTCATGCCTCTCACATGATATATTTTGTCCATTGTCACTTGCCTCCAATTGTTGAATCTATGCGTATTGATCGTGGAGACTTGGACACTTCCCTTGTGATGCATGCTTGTTTGATTGAGCCTATTGTATTTGGTTGTTATCGCATCATATGCCTCCATACTATGAAATTCTCCCTTGTCCGTTCTTACGAGGAGCATGATGCATACACTTGTTGGGTATCTTACCACACGAATGATAGGTTTTGCACTTCCGCTAACCTCATTTGTTTTTCCGAGTGTTTGTCATCTTCTTTCTTTTTGAAGGATTCACAAGGTAGTACCATCATGAGCCAATTTGGTCATGTTAAGGCATACACGATGTGCAACACCAACATTTGCGAGAATCTCCTAAAGGTGAACTCCTTCCTTTCGAGCCATCCTCAACTATGCATATTGCATGGGTCACTCTTTCATTGTTGTCTCCTTCTTGTTGTCTACATGATATATCTCGCGAACGGAGGAGCGACATGGGAGATTGGCTCTATGGACCTTCAAATTGAGGAGCGCTCGGACTTATTGGAAGCACCTTCGAACCTCCACTCATGCCACGACATCGCGCATTGGTACACCAACACCTCCATATTTGTTGATTGTGCTCACACATGTCATGCTCAGTGGACATCTCACACTCATGACAAATTTGCATCTTATGCATGGATGGACTCATATTATGATTGCCTTGATGCATCTTGTATTCCCATGTCATCCATGATATATGAGCTTGTGCATTTCCTTAGCAAATTTGTTGTGATCTTTCTTGACGGCATATATGTACATCATGATCATATTTCCCATCATCAATTGCATGATCACATACTCATATTGAGCATCCATTGCCATATTCATGCTATTGATAAACCGTCTCTCTATGACATCATTTTGCACCATGGTTGCATTGATCACTTTCACAATACATTTGTGTGCACAATGAATGTTTTTGCTCCCGTGAATGCTTTGCATACCATTCCATATCTTTTGTATAAGCTTCATGCACCTTGTCATGCTCAATCTTGTCGCACAGACTCATTCTTACATGATGGACACTTTGTGTGCACTAACCATTGTATTTCCGAGTGTCATTTGTGTTTTCTCTTTTTGCATGTGTATCACTCAGGAGACACCTTGGAGTACTTTGATTGCGCCATGTCTTCCACTTCGTTCAACTACAAGTCCGTCCATGACAACCGTTTCCATGGTGATGAGGTTTTCGATCCGATGTCGGATCTTACCCAAGGGAGGGGAGATGATGTGGAGCATCCAACGATCATCCCCATGTACACTCAAGCATACGCCATTGGACACAAGGTGAACCCGTTCCTAAATGCTTCCCCTTCCCACTCATACGAGAGATGGTTGCTACCTAATGTAAAGACACTAAGTGTGCTCAGGAACCAAGGAGACGACCATGGAGATGCTAGAAGCATAGGACAAGTCCACACAGAAGCGGATCGAGAAGTGCCTCAAGTGGAGTTGCCGCGGAGCTACAGCGGCCGGACATCCGGCAAGAGCATGGACATCCGGCGCCACCAACTAGAAGAAGACCAGAGAGAGACAGACGCTAGGCGACTCTACAGCGGCCGGACATCAGGCCCACCCCGGGACATCTGGCGCCCCTCAACGGGCCGGACATCCGGCGCCTGCCCGAAAATCGGGTGCCCCCTATCCAGAGAGCACCGAGGCTGACCTCGCCAGCCCGGACATCCAGCCCGTGCCCCAGACATCTGGCCACCCGCGAACGGTCGGAGATCCGGCCCCCAGCCCGGACATCCGGTGCCTGTCTGCACACGGTGAACGGGCCAAGGGCCCATGTATCCCTCTTTCCCACTTGCCCCTTCATGGATTATACTATATATACTCCCCCACCTCCATCTAGTTAGGGTTAGCGTTGTGATAGCTCATTTGAGATATAGAGCTTTGCTCATCCATATCGGATCTACTCCACGAGAGAGACCGCGGCCCCTCTACGGAGAAGATCCACCTTGGATTCAAGACCCCTCACGGGAAGATCCCCTTGTGGATTCAAGACCTCCTCACGGAGAAGAACCGGTTACCTCTTGTATCGTCCGTTGTTGACTTTGGATCTTGTATCTTCCTTTGTGTTCATGGATCTAGCACATGTGTAACTTGTTCTTGTTAGTTTGAGTGTTCCTCTTGTGTTTCCCTTGTGTTTTCCCTCATTTCCCTCGTGTTCTTCGTGTTCGTCACGGGATCCTCTCCTTTCATGAAAGATCGGCCGATTAGGGTTCCACCCTACATCAGTAACCAGTCTTAAGATCAATTTTAGAAAAGATAGTGGCACCACCAAGTTCATCAAGCATATCATCAAGGCATGGATTGGGAGACCTATAGCGCACGGTGATAGCGTTGATAGGTTTACAATCGGAGCACATGCGAAAGCTACCGTCACGTTTTGGCACAAGAATGACCGGGACGGCACAAGGGCTTAAACTTTCACGCACATGTCCATGGTCTATGAGATGCTTTACTTGCCTTTGTATTTCTTTGGTTTCTTCGGGATTGATGCGGTAGGGAGCTTTGTTCGGAAGCAGTCCTCCGGGGATGAAGTCGATGCGGTGCTCAATGCCTTGTAGTGGAGGTAGTCCCGGAGGTAGCTCGTCGGGGAAAACGTCATGAAATTCCTGCAAAAGAGAAGACAACACTAGAGGAAGAGTGTGAGAAGTGTTAGTTTGTGGTGCATTGTCCTTGCACACGAGGACGTAGTGTAGGACAATAGATGGGTTCTCACACACTCCTCTTATCTCACTTTTGGTGGCAAATAGGACTAGGTTCTCTTGTCGCTCATCATGAAGGTGTTCGATTTGGGCTTGTGGCGCTCACTCTCTTTTTGGTGGCTCGCTCTCTCACTATGATCTCCACGATGTGTGGCTTGCTTGTCGGCGATCACTTGACTTGGCGACATTGGACGGAGGACGGAGGACATACTCCTTGCCCTTCATCTTGAAGATGTAGTGGTTCATTCGACCGTTGTGGATGACTGATGAGGACATCAATACCATTGTTACACCCACAACCCCTGCTGCTATACATACTGGACCAATTACTAGAGCTCGCGCATGCCAATTGAATTATTAGGTACTTTCATTTCTTGGTAACGATTATAATGTTCATGAGAATATGATGCTGCCTAAATTGGATACATTTGTTTTGCTTACAAATGAAGGGCCTAGCTTGGACAAGAAAGATGAACCCTGGAGCAAGTTCAAGCATGGAGATGATGGCATGGGCAAGGGGATCAAGAATGGAGTTACAAGTGATGATTTCAGGACTTTGAAGCCACCATAAGAAGTGCATGAAGCCTTGGACGAAATATACAAGATGCCACTTCATAAATTTCGTCCAGAGGCTATTCTAGGTGCTGCGTCACCTTATTATTGGGCCAGGCCCATGTATTTTCGAAATACTTAAGTATAGGCTGTTTTTAGAGTCCATATGTGTGGGGAAACAAGAGTTAGGGTTGGTTTCGGACCCTCCTCCAAGGGCCACGAAATTCTCCCCTCTTCCTCCATATATACAGCTGAGGGAGTCCTAGATTAGGGGGTGTTCGGGTAGCCGGACTATACCTTCAGCCGGACTCCTGGACTATGAAGATACAAGATTGAAGACTTCGTCTCGTGTCCGGATGGGACTTTCCTTGGCGTGGAAGGCAAGCTTGGCGATGCGGATATTCAAGATCTCCTACCATTGTAACCGACCCTGTGTAACCCTAACCCTATCCGGTGTCTATATAAACCGGAGGGTTGTAGTCCGTAGGCAATCAACTCCATATACAACAATCATACCATAGGCTAGCTTTTAGGGTTTAGCCTCCTTGATCTCGTGGTAGATCTACTCTTGTACTACCCATACCATCAATATTAATCAAGCAGGAGTAGGGTATTACCTCCATCGAGAGGGCCTAAACCTGGATAAAACAAAGTGTTCCCTGCCTCCTGTTACCATCCGGCCTAGATGCACAGTTCGGGACCCCCTACCTGAGATCCGCCGGTTTTGACACCGACATTGGTGCTTTCATTGAGAGTTCCTCTGTGTCGTCGCCTTTAGCCCCGATGGCTCCTTTGATCATCAACAACGATGCGGTCCAGGGTGAGATTTTTCTCCCTGGACAGATCTTCGTCTTCGGTGGCTTCGCACTGCGGGTCAATTCACTTGGCCACCTGGAGCAGATTGAAAGCTACGCCCCTGGCCATCAAGTCAGGTTTGGAAGCGTAAACTACACGGCAGACATCCGCGGAGATTTGATCTTCGACGAATTCGAGCCACAGCCGAGCGCGCCGCACTGTCTCGTGGGGCATGATCTAGCTCTGCCGCCGAACAGTACCCTGGAGGCCGCAAACGCACCGGCTCTAACCCTTAATTCAGAGCCAGCTGCGCCAATCGAGGGTGAGCGGTTGGACGTCACCTCGGGGGCTGTAATCTCAAAGGCGATCGAGCCAAACGCCAGCCCCGCACTCTGCACAGCCCGTGACTCCAAGGAGCCAGATTCCTCTCCGAGCTCCGAGCCCCCCCGCGCCCCTGCCGATCGAATCCAATTGGGCGCCGATCATGGAGTTCACCGCCGCGGACATCTTTCAGCACTCGCCCTTCGGCGACATCCTGAATTCTCTAAAGTCTCTCTCTTTATCAGGAGAGCCCTGGCCGGACTACAGTCAGCAAGGTTGGGATACGGACGACGAAGAAATTCAAAGCCCACCCACCACCCACTTCGTAGCCACTGTCGACGACTTAACCCACACGCTTGACTTCGACTCCGAAGACATCGACGGCATGGACGACGATGCAGGAGACGAACAAGAACCAGCACCTGTAGGGCGCTGGAAGGCCACCTCGTCATATGACATATATATGGTGGATACTCCAAAAGATGGAGATGGCGATGGAATAGTGGGGGATGACGCCCCCAAGAAACAGCAAAAGCGCCGGCGTCAGCGGCGCCGCTCTAAATCCCGCCAAAGCAAAAACGGTGATTCCAGCACGGAAGATAATATTACCCTGGATAGCGCCGAAGAACACCCACCTCAACAAAATTCGGCACAGGAAGATGGAGAAACCAGCCCTCATGAAAGAGTGGCAGACCGAGAGGTCGAGGATGATAACTATACGCCTCCCTCCGAAGACGAGGCTAGCCTCGATGACGATGAATTCTTCATACCAACAGACCCCGCCGAACAAGAGCGTTTTAAACGCAGGCTTTTAGCCATGGCAAGCAGCCTCAAGAAAAAGCAGCAACAGCTTAGAGCTGCCCAAGAATTGCTAGCTGACAGATGGACTGAAGACCTTGCGACCGAAGAGTATGAACTCGAACGCCCCTCCAAGAGTTACCCGAAGCGCAGGCCGCTACCCCGGTCAGAGGAGGAAGCACCTACATCACCAGCGCATGACATGGCAGACCGGCCACCTCGCGGTTGCGACAGAGAGGCCTGTCGGCCCTCCACCCAAGCCATGCCCCGACGCTGCTCAACTAAGGCACGGGAAAATGCGCCCGACCAGCGAGACATACTGGAGGATAAGGCAAGACAAACAAGATCGATCTACGGATCGCGCAGGCGCCCTACGGCATGTGACAATGATCTTCACTCCGGATACAACAAATCCGGCCGGGTCGAACACAACAGACATAGCTCTTCCGAGCTGCGTCGTGATATAGCCCAGTACAGAGGCGCCGCACACCCGCTATGCTTCACGAATGAAGTAATGGATCATAAAATCCCAGAGGGTTTCAAACCCGTAAACATCGAATCATACAATGGCACAACAGATCCGGCGGTATGGATCGAGGATTACCTCCTTCACATCCACATGGCACGCGGCGATGATCTACACGCCATCAAATACCTCCCGCTCAAACTTAAAGGACCGGCCCGGCATTGGCTTAACAGCTTGCCAGCAGACTCAATCGGTTCTTGGGAGGACCTAGAAGCCGCATTCCTCGACAACTTCTAGGGCACTTATGTGCGACCGCTGGATGCCGACGACTTAAGCCACATAATTCAGTAGCCAGAGGAATCGGCCAGACAATTCTGGACACGGTTCCTAACAAATAAAAACCAGATAGTCAACTGTCCGGACGCAGAGGCCCTAGCAGCCTTCAAGCATAACATCCGCGACAAGTGGCTTGCCCGGCACCTGGGACAGGAAAAGCCGAAATCCATGGCAGCCCTCACGACACTCATGACCCGCTTTTGCGCGGGAGAAGACAGCTGGCTAGCTCGCAGTAACAACTTATCAAAGAACCCTGGTAATTCGGATACCAAGGACAAAAGTGGCAGGACACGTCGGAATAAGAAAAAACGCCGCGTTAATAGCGACAGCAATGAAGACACGGCAGTCAATGACGGATTCAAAGGCTATAAATCCGGTCAGCGGAAAAGGCCATTCAAAAAGAATACTCAGGGCCCGTCCAGTTTGGACCGAATACTCGATTGCTTGTGCCAGATACATGGCACCCCCGAAAGGCCAGCCAATCACACTAACAGGGATTGTTGGGTGTTCAAGCAGGCAGGCAAGTTAAGGGCCGAAAACAGAGACAAGGGGCTGCACATTGACGACGAAGAGCCGAAGCCGCCGAACAACAATGGACAGAAGGGCCTTCCCCCACAAGTGTGGATGGTGAACATGATATACGCAACCCACATTCCCAAGCGGGAGCGGAAGCTTGCGCTACGGGACGTATACGTGATAGAGCCAGTCGCCCCAAAGTTCAACCCATGGTCCTCCTGCCCGATCACATTTGATCGAAGGGACCATCCCACTAGCATCTGTCATGGTGGCTTCGCCGCATTGGTTCTCGACCCAATCATCGACGGATTTCACCTCACAAGAGTCCTCATGGACGGCGGCAGTAGCTTGAACCTGCTTTATCAGGATACAGTGCGGAAAATGGGCATAGATCCCTCAAGGATTAAGCCCACAAGAACGACCTTTAAAGGCGTCATACTAGGTGTAGAAGCCAACTGTACAGGCTCAGTAACACTTGACGTGGTCTTCGGATCACCGGACAATTTCTGAAGCGAAGAGTTAATCTTCGATATAGTCCCGTTTCGCAGTGGCTGTCACGCCCTGCTCGAACGAACCGCATTTGCAAAGTTCAATGTGGTGCCACACTACACATATCTCAAGCTCAAGATGCCAGGCCCTCGAGGAGTAATTACGGTCAACGGAAACACCGAACGCTCCCTCCGTACGGAGGAGCATACGGCGGCTCTCGCAGCGGAGGTACAAAGTAGCCTTCTCAGGCAATTCTCCAGTCCGGCCATTAAAAAGCCAGACACTGCCAAGCACGCCCGGAGTAATCCACAGCAGGACCGCCTGGCACGCTCTGAGAAAGCGTAGCAATGCGGCCCCAACCCCAGCTTTCGCAATATAGCGAAACCAGTACCTCGCGTACATAACTACGCCCTGGAAATACCATGGGCACAGGGGAAGGGGCACAATAACGGCACACCCAAAAAACGGTTTAAAACGTACTAGGGGCTGCCGGATTCTTTTTTTTTAATTTTTTACTTTCAGGACTCCATACTTCGGACGACCTGTTCGGCAATTCGACTGTCGCACAAACGATGCAAGATCCAGGGAGGCAGACAAGCCATGCCGCATTATGGAATCCCAGGTGGTCTCTGTTACGAGCGCTATACCTGTTTTAAATACAATTCCGCGGCCTGCCCCTGGTCAGGACATATTGAACAGTCCAATATCTTCCGCTTACCGCACTATTTGTATCGTTCGGCTTTGATAAATAGCCTCTCTATAAACAATGCTTAGCTTTTTGTCTATTTTTTGCATTACTCTCTTTTATATATGTTCATTAATGACATGTTGCACCAGTACACTGTGGTATGGCAAGTATGCCAGGGGCTTCAATACCCTTTAATATGGTGTGAGAAGCCCGTACACTTTCACAAGTGCGGCACCCCGAACTTATAGCACTATA
Source organism: Triticum dicoccoides (assembly GCF_002162155.2). Lineage (NCBI taxonomy): Eukaryota > Viridiplantae > Streptophyta > Magnoliopsida > Poales > Poaceae > Triticum > Triticum dicoccoides. The sequence goes on from NC_041390.1 coordinate 279,327,865, forward strand.
TGCATCGGCTCCGAATCATGATTTGGGTCAATAGTTGGGTTTGCCTGGCTCCTATGTTTTGGTGCCTTATGTTCCGCTATATCAGCTAAGGTAGCACTAGGAGAACCACTGCGATTGTGCCCCAGTTGAGCTGGGTTAAGCATCTCAGTGGAGAAAGCTAAAACTGACTGTCATGATGAGGCGAGAGACCGGTCGCTGTTCGAGAGTTTTTCGAGTCCCTAAAGACTTATGCCGCTTCGAGCGAGGAGCTGGATAACCCCAGCCAAGGCGTGGTTAGCGCCCCAAACTCGGTCTTCCGAACTAGGGGCTTCGCCAAAATTTAAAATTATAAGGTTCTATGGCTAAGTGAGAGTGTTCAAGCATTATAGTCCGATTGCCTGGTTCATCGTGCTGAGCGCCTCCCTCGAAGGACCCAAACATGGGAAAAAGAGTGCACATGTTTATCACCGAACACCCCAGCACTAGTGGCATGGGGGCAGAAGCCGACGACTGGCCATCTCTCAATTTTTGATAAACGGCCGCACAGAAAATAATATTTTAAATTGAATAAGCACTGCTTAGCGCATATGAACAAGTTTTCAGCGCACAGGATAAAATCGAGCGAGTTCATTCAAAAATTACATCCTTGGTACACTCATCCGCTACAAGGCGGGCACCCGCAAGAACATCCTTATAGTAGTTCTCGGGCTTGCGATGCTCCTTCCCTGGCGGCGGCCCATCCCTAACAAGTTTCTCACCATCCAGCTTACCCCAGTGCACCTTTGCACGGGCAAGGGCCCTACGGGCACCTTCGATGCAGACGAAGCGCTTGATGACCTCGAGCCTTGGACAGGCCTCCACCAACCGCCGCACCAGCCCGAAGTAGCTCCCAGGCAGGGCCTCTCCGGGCCATAGCTAAACTATGAAGCCCTTCATGGCCTGTTCGGCCGCCTTGTGGAGCTCGACCAGCTGTTTCAGCTGGTCGCTCAAGGGCATAGGGTGTCCGGCCTCAGCATACTGAGACCAGAACACCTTCTCCGTCGAGCTCCCCTGTTCAGCTCGGTAGAATGCGGCGGCGTCGGATACGCTGCGGGGAAGATCTGCGAATGCCCTTGGAGAGCTCTGGATTCGGTAAGTAACAAGTAGTTTACTTTTATATTTCTGCTTTGCATAGAGAATGCCTTACCCGCTGCTATCTTTTTCACCTCCTCCAACTCTTGGAGGGCCTTTTGGGCCTCGGCCTTGGCAGACTTGGTAGCCTCAAGGGCCGCCGCGAGCTCGGATGCTTGGGTCTTTGACTCAAGATCCAAACTCTCATGTTTTTTCATGAGAGCCTGAAGCTCTTGCTGCACCTCGCCGACCTGAGACCCAAGTTTCTCTCGCTCGGTGCGCTCCGCGGCCGTTTTCTTTTCGGCCTCGGACAGCGCCTGCTTGAGGGTCGCCACCTCAGTCGTGGCCCCTATAATAAGCAGTGCAATCTTGTTATATTTTGCAATCACACCTCTCTATAGGCAATTTTTCTGTAAGGTATTTCTTACCTTCTTTCTCCTCGAGCTGCCGCTTGGCAAGGCCGAGCTCTTGCTCGGTCCGTTCGAGGTCCTGCTTCAGGACACCCACCTCCGCAGTCAGTGCGTCGGTGGATAGCAGTGAAGCCTACATACGCATATTGACTCTTTTTGTTAGACTCCTGCGAAATTTACTAGATCCTCTATTCGGCTTTTCTTTCCGAACACCAAACAGAGCATCAGGGGCTACTGTCTATGCGGTAATATTTTTACATATTTTTACTTACCTCGAAGCCTGTTAGAAGGCTAGCGCAAGCTTCAGTCAGTCCGCTCTTGGCGGACTGAACCTTCTGGATCACCGTACTCATAATAGTACGGTGCTCCTCGTCGATAGAGGCGCCTTCAAGCACCTCCAGCAGATTGTCCAGCGCCTCCGGTTGGACGGAGGCTGCCGGTTCAGAAGACTTGCTCCTCTTGGAAGGAGTTTTCCTACTGCTGTCTGGAACTGTTCAAGATTCCGGCGCGGTGTCCGGCATAAAGCCAGACTTGGAGCCCTAGGAGGTCTTGTCCCCTTTACTCCTGGAGTCTGGGAGGTCGCCTTGAGGCTCCTCCAGGACCACCTCCTCCTGCCCCGGAGCTCGTTGCGACGCCACTTCGGCGTCATCCGCAGTGCGGGGGGAGACAATGGGCGGAACTGAGTTCACGTCCGATGAATCCAGGGAGCCGCTCGACGACTCGTTGAGTTCAGCCCGGGGCGGGCTGCATGATTATATTCGACATTAGAGAAAGCTACGCAACAAAAGGAATATCATGAGTTACTCTGGTATCCGAACACTTACGATTTCGCCGGACGCTTGGCCCTGTCCGGCCACTCCTCTTCGTCCTCGTCGGCGTCGGGGGCGTAGTCCGGCGGAGGGGTCTTCCTCTTCTTGGACCCTTCGGCCTTCCCCCTTGGGGCGACCTTCCTTTTCTTTCCTCCCTCCGCTGGGGGGAGAGCTTTCTTCCTCCTCCTCCTCGTTTTCACGGGAGGAGGGCGTCTCGGACTCGTCGGATGACGAGTCCGACAACACCATGTTGCGGGTACTCTTTCGAGTCCCCGTGGTCTTCTTCTTCTTGGCCTTCTTTTCCGGCACCACATAAGGCGCCGGAGCCAGCAGCTTTACTAGTAGAGCTGGGGCTGGGTCTTCGGGCAGCGGAGCCAAACAATTAATCGGTCCGGATACCGCCCGCCAAGCCTGTCAAAGGTAAGGGAGTTTAGATCCCGCATAAAGTTAAACTATGAAAAAAGTTGAACATCCTGTAAAAGGTGAAAATAGCTTACCTCGCTAGCGTGACGCTGCGAGCTGTATCCGCGGTCCTCGGAAACGGATGCGGGAGCCTCGGCACCTTTGATTAGCACCTTCCAGACATCTTCATATGTCGTGTCGAAGAGCCTATTAAGGGTTCGGTGCTGTGCCGGGTCGAACTCCCACAGAGTAAAGTCCCATTGTTGACACGGGAGGATTCGGCGAACGAGCATGACCTGGACTACATTTACAAGCCTGATTGACTTGTTTACCAGGGACTGGATGCATGTCTTCAGTCCGGTCACCTCCTCCTCGTTACCCCACGATAGGCCCATATCTTTCCAGGACATGAGCCGCATGGGGGGTCCAGATCGGAACTCGGGGGCTGCGATCCATTTCGGATCGCGTGGCTCGGTGATGTTAAACCACCCGGCTTGCCACCCCTTTAGGGTCTCTACGAAGGAGCCCTCGAACCATAGGACGTTGGCAATCTTGCCCGCCATGGCGCCTCCGCACTCCTCCTAGTTGCTGCACACCACCTTGGGCTTGATGTTGAAGGTCTTGAGCCAGAGGCCGAAATGGGGGCGGACGCGGAGGAAAGCCTCGCACAGGACGATAAACGCCGAGATGTTGAGGATGAAGTTCGGGGCCAGATCGTGAAAATCCAGGGTGTAGTAGAACATGAGCCCCGAACGAATGGGTGAAGTGGAAAACCCAGTCCGCGGAGGAAGTGGGGAAGAAATACTGCCCTCTCATGGGGCCTTGGGGTGGGGAGGAGCTGCCCCTTCTCGGGAAGCCGGTGCGTGATGTCTTTGGACAAGTATCCGGCCTTCCTAAGCTTTTTTACATCGCCCTCCGTGACGGAGGAGACCTTCCACTTACCTCCCGCTCCGGACATCGCTGGAGAAGGTTGAGGTGGGAAGTGCGGACTTGGGCGCTGGAGCTCGAGTGCGCAGGAGATGGATAGGCAAAGGAGGAAGAAGGCGTAGGTAAAAAGGTGGATCCTTATCCCCTTATATGGGCGGATGCGGTCATGCGTCCCCACCTGCCTAATAAAACTCGCTTGCCTCCCAAGCGCCGTGGTAAATGGCGCGGTTAGGGTTACCCACGTCCGTATTGATGAGAATCCAGTAAAAAGGGTACACGATCTCTGCTTTGACAAGACGTGCCAAGGAAGCCGCCTCGCAAAACATGCTGAGGTGGAAAAGTAAAAATGATTCGAGTGAAGGACTTGGCCGTAGTGTGATGACGCACTGCGGAATACATCGGCAGATTTGATTTGTGTCAATATTATTCTCTCTATGGCAATATGTGGAAACTTATTTTGCAGAACCGGACACTACTCTTGGTGTTTACGATCTTCTATGAAGGACTTGGAGGAGGAACCCGTCTTGCAATGCGGAAGACAATTTGCGCGTCGGACTCATCGTCATTGAAGCCTGATTCAGGGGCTACTGAGGGAGTCCTGGATTAGGGGGTGTTCGTGTTGGAAATATGCCCTAGAGGCAATAATAAAAGTATTATTATATTTCAATGTTCATGATAAATGTCTTTTATTCATGCTATAACTGTATTATCCGGAAATCGTAATACACGTGTGAATACTTAGACCACAATATGTCCCTGGTGAGCCTCTAGTTGACTAGCTCGTTGTGATCAACAGATAGTCATGGTTTCCTGACTATGGACATTGGATGTCGTTGATAACGGGATCACATCATTAGGAGAATGATGTGATGGACAAGACCCAATCCTAAGCATAGCATAAAAGATCGGGTAGTTCATTTTGCTAGAGCTTTGCCAATGTCAAGTATCTCTTCCTTCGACCATGAGATCGTGTAACTCCCGGATATCGTAAGAGTGCCTTGGGTGTATCAAACGTCACAACGTAACTGGGTGACTATAAAGGTGCATTACAGGTATCTCCGAAAGTATCTGTTGGGTTGACACGGATCGAGATTGGGATTTGTCACTCCGTATGACGGAGAGGTATCTCTGGGCCCACTCGGTAATGCATCATCATAATGAGCTCAATGTGACCAAGGTGTTGGACACGGGATCATGCATTATGGTACGAGTAAAGTGACTTGCCGGTAACGAGACTGAACAAGGTATTGGGATACCGACGATCGAGTCTCGGGCAAGTAACGTACCGATTGACAAAGGGAATTGCGTACAGGGTTTGATCGAATCCTCGACATCGTGGTTCATCCGATGACAACATCGAGGAGCATGTGGGAGACATCATGGGTATCCAGATCCCGCTGTTGGTTATTGACCTAAGAGCGTCTCGGTCATGTCTGCATGTCTCCCGAACCCGTAGGGTCTACACACTTAAGGTTCGGTGACGCTAGGGTTATTAGGAAGACTAGTATGTGACTACCGAATGTTGTTCGGAGTCCCGGATGGGATCCTGGACGTCACGAGGAGCTCCGGAAGGGTCCGGAGGCAAAGATTTATATATGGGAAGTTGTCAAACGGACACCGGGAAGTTTCGGGGTCATACCGGTATTGTACCGGGGCCACCGGAAGGGTTCCGGGGGTCCACCGGGAGGGACCACCCCTCCCGGGGGGCCACATGGGCTGCGTGGGGCAGGGAGCCAGCCCCTGGTGGGCTGGGCGCACCCCCTCCCTTGGGCCCTTGCGCCTAGGGTTGAGGGGGGAACCCTAGAGGGGGCGCCCCCCTTGGCTTGGGGGGCAAGCCACCCTCTCCCCCTCTCCCCTTGGCCGCCGCACCCC